>NW_026695077.1:0-27118 GCF_021218885.2 Marmota monax
GTATTCTACCTAACTACAAAGTGACTGCAATCTCGAGCAAGCTCTGCCTGGTTCCTCACACAGACGCTCCAGAGATATTCCTAACCCTAATTTTCACCTTGTTACTTATTGAGGCTGATCACCACATGTACGCATACACCCCTTGGTTGCATAAGTAAATGCTAATGAAACTGAGCAGGGTTCCACAAAAGACCTCCCAGTTCCAGAGAACCCCCTTCATATTCAACCCCTGCTTATAAATATTACTTCCCCTGAACAATATAAGCCACCAACCATCTGACTGGGAGGCTACTCGGCCTCTAAGTTTGCCCACATTCAGCCTTTCAAGTGTGTACTTTTGCTTTGCAGACAAGCTCTTTCACTTTCCCTAAAATCTGGGCCTTAAATTCTTCTCTGCCAAGAAACCTGAAGGTTTGAGTAGAGGATCCTACATTTTCGAAGACATTCTCAAACCCTTCACTAGTGACACATGCACCATCAACACATAGACAAATTACCAGTTTCTACCTAAAATAGAAAACCCTAGTACCCTGAATGTTCACGTCATTACTATACCTATGCACACACATACACATGCGCTAGATACAAACATAAAATAGACAAACTGTCCATATGCACACTGTGAAAATACTATGGGCACAGACTCCAGAAAACCACCTAGCATACACAAGTTAACTCACACACCACCCCCAGCCAAAACTGAAGCAAAAGCCTAAATCCCTAAAATTCCTACAATCTGCTATTCCCAAATGCACAGCCAGTCTACATGGCTTCTCTATTTCTAAACACACACAACTAACCTCCCACAACCCCAGAATACTCACCAAAAATCCATGAGTTAAAATACTCACATGACCACCAATAGCCTATAGATTTCAAATACATAAGACCAAACACAAACATCAGGACCACTCTTTCAAGCAACATCACCAATCTCTCTAAACATTACATTCCAGAATAAACAGAAAGAGGACCCTTGAGCCCAAACATATCCAAACACTCTTATGCCTACATACAAAAACACTAATTACACAAGTGTGAGGCCCTGGGCTCAAATCACAGTACCAAAACAATACAGACAGAAGAGCAAACACATGTACAAAGGTACAATGACTAATACACACATAACTCCCACACACTAACACATATACACAAACATTCCCAATACCTGAATATACAGACCTCTCTCAAACACTGCCACATTCCACATCTTCAGAACACAACATAAACCTTATCCACAAATATTTCCACACACATGTAGACACCCCAGCATTTTCCAAACAAATACACTTTGATATAACAACCACATTTCTGAAAATAAACTTACATAATTCATCCACCCCACAGCTCAATATACACAGAGTAGTACACATGCCAAAGACCCACAATATTCTCTAGCATGCCACTTAAAAATATACATCAAACACTTATAAATTTTAAAAACTTTTAATTTTTAAAAATGGAAACCAGCTCCTACATCCCCCAAATACTAAGAAATACTTGTAGCATATTACATACCTGTAATACGTACAAACATAATTCCCACTTTTTGGCATCAATGCACAGGCCCAGCATTCCATCAGATACAGACAGCCTTACTTCCCAGTTACATACTGGTAAGTCCTCACTTAAAATACATTCCCCCAGAAGATATTCACCAAAACTGCCAGACCCCTGGAATACTTGTACCCATGTCCCCTGCACAATCTTACTTCACACAACTCTGTTCCTAAAACACCCCACAGACACCCAAGGAATGCTAGTAACTACAAATTCAATACACATGTAAATCTCCACAAGCATCAAATAGCTACATATAAATATGCAAATATCCTATTATCTCACACTACCTGCATATGCAAAGTCACACCTTTCCAGATATTCATAAAGATATAAATTATCCATCTCCCAAAAAGGAGAATAACATACACTTCACAATCACACATATTCATTCTGCCACTCAAGATTAGTCATAGACCTGACCTCACACAAGGAAATACAAAAATCCATAAAACAACAACAAGCAAACCCACAACTATACATGATCTCCTGAGTAGCCAAACATTCCCACTGCATTTCCCAAAATCGACTGTATACCCACCGAAAATACACCTAATGACGTTACTTAACATTGCTCATATGCACATGCACATACACATATCTCTTCCAAATAACCCATGATACAAACAAAAATTGCAGCATTGCGGCGGCGGGGGGGGGGGGGGAACTGCAGAGAACCACAGGTGAAATATTCTAAAGCCAAAATACAAACACCTACACCAAACTCCCTGAGTTTGTATGTATTATTTCCCACACCCTCCAAACGTAACCAGTCCTACTCTCTCATTAGAGATACAACTTTCTTTCAATAATCCATCCAGACACATACAAATCTCATATTCTCACCAGCCAACTTGAAACATAACTTTGGTCTTCTTGCAGGCAGCTCCGGGCTTCCAGTCCGCCCAGCACCCTTCGCGCATGCGCACGCCTTTGGCCTCTAAATTTCCACAATTCCCAAGAAGGAAAAAAGTTTGCAACATAGTCAGATGCAACCATGCACCCCACAATTCTTACACAGCAGGCAAAGGCAAAATCAAAACATATTAGCATCCCCAAAACCAAACTCTGACACCCCAGTGGCCAATGAACATTTACAAAAAAGAACACATAACTTTACTCAAGTAAAAGATGAGTACCACAAAATTTAATAATAATAAAACATGACTCTTTATTGCACACTACTTGTGGTCACACGGATCTCCCATCATCATTCAGGTGCTCTGTCCAGAGGCTCCCACCAACAGCCAACCTACGACAGCACGTCAGTCACAGTGTGACCACATCTCACTCAGCAAACTCGGCTCAGTATATTCCCTTGTGCAAAGTCGCTAAGATCACGGGAAAAGAGCGTCCTTCAGCTAACAACCCGGATGCCAGCTGACAGTGTCCCCAACATTCACAGATTTCACAGGGAACAAGAAGATGACCATCACCACTTCGTCTGACATGGACAGGAGCCAAGTCGAGGACCTGCTGACTGGGACCCTGCTTCTCAAGCACCGCACAGGTGCCCTGGAGCCCAGGCGCCACACAGGCTGCAAAGGACATGGATGGAGGACGCCTCGACGTGGGGTCGCACTGGACAACACACCCCTCACTTCCGGATCTGGTGCTGATGGCCCGCGTCCCAGGGGAGGCAAGGCAGGCTCCTGGGCTGCCCTGGGAGCACAGGACCAGGCAGGGACACACTGGGGACGGGAGAGGTTCGCGGGTCCAGTACCTCGGGGCCTATGGGACTGAGTCTGGACGCCGCCATGGGAGCCCGGCCGGCCGTTGGGAACCGGCCTCTGCGCTCGCGCCTGCGCCTTGCCCTGCTGGAGCCCCAACGGACGCCAGAGCCCCAACTGACACTGGAGCCCTTGGGTGGCGGCCCGCGAGCGCCTCCAGCCAAAGGCGTGCGCATGCGCGAAGGGTGCTGGGCGGACTGGAAGCCCGGAGCTGCCTGCAAGAAGACCAAGGGAGTCTGAAGGCTTCTGGGTATCTTAGGAAAGGCGGCTCCTCGTCCCAGAGCCTCTGGGCTGGCCCTCCATTCAGCAAGTGCATCTACAAACCTGCCATCCCTGCATTAGAGACCACCCTGCTGCAGTTCTTGGATTCTCTCTACCCTGACACACAGGCTCATCTTGGGCCCGGTGATTTTACCCCTTTTGCACTCAGTCCTTTTGATTCGCATTCATTCATCCAAACATCAGTGTGTGCTTTTCTCCCAGTCCATCTGTAGCTTCCAGTAAGAAACAGTTCTGCAGAGAATTATAGGTCTGGACAACCTCTGAAAACCCCATTCCTTGAATTTGCCTACAGTACATTTCTTGATTTACTGTCCTTCGCATATTACTGCATAAGGAGAGCTCTCCCAATAGATACAGATGCTCAAATGTTCTCTCTAAAGGTTTTTCTTCTACGTTTAATGAAGACTTGGCAAAGTTGACCAATTTCAGCAGACAGCAAATTGATCCTCTTCTTTTTCTCCTACATGGCATACTTTTAGCTGAAAATTTTTCGAATGTGTACCATGATTCACATGACCTTGGAACATATTGAAAAAGAAAATCCACTCCCTTGATGCTCTCTCTGGGGATTTGGGTAATTAGTATCACTTTAAATATAATGGCAAAGACATGTTACAGGTGACACTGCCAAAAGCACAGAACTAAGGGCTCTACATGAGGCAGACAGAGCCTTTAGCCATTGGGCCAATGTTCCTAATTAAGTAGACATCCCTGTTAAGAAATCTTTTTCTTTCATGGTAGGGCATAAGGACAGTTCATGGCTTCATCTCATGGCCTCCTTGCACGAATTGGATTTGAGCTAGTTGGATTATATGCATCTGGGGTCTAGCATTTTGAAACAGTTCAAAACTGATTGCATGGGGTATGGGGTGAAGCTCAGTAGCAAAGCACTGATTAGAGAGTTTGCAAGGGCCATGAAATTTATCTCAGTCTACCAAATCAACCTTGCTTCAAAAATATACTCTCCATCTTTAGTTACAGTATACCATTACTTAAAAAAAGAAAAAAAAAAAACCCTGTGGAATGAGAAGACATGTTTTTCCATACTGCACTATTATTTCACTGATTCAAAAAAAAAAAAAACTGCCTGCTATAATATCAATGACATGAATGTGGGCAATAATTAGAAGACTTGACAAGTGAAATAAGAATGAAAGAAGCTTGTTTTCAGTTCCTGAGTATCAAGGATTTCCCCTCCGTTCCTTTGAAAAGGCTTATAACAAGATGTTGAATATTTCATGAACACCAAAGTGTGCATTTTACAGACAGGATGGGATGAAAACACATTATATCCATAGAATGCAAGGCACAACCTAAAGCTTAGAGTATTGGCTGTTTATACCCATGATCTTGTGGCTGATGAGAGCCCTGCTCACTGGCCCTGCCCAGCAGGGGACGAAAACAAAGATTATAGGTGAGGCATTGGAATAGAGGGGCACCTGTCACACCAGTCTCCTGTGCATTTGAGAAACTATTTCAAAATGGCCCAGAGGCACACACCTCTTGTGTCACTAATGAACTACTTGATGTGAACTTGAGGTTCTTCCATACCTGCCAGAGGTCTTCATGGAATGTCTGCCCAGCCCCCTACCCAGGCCTGCTGCCCTCAGCCCCTCCCCCCCTTCAGAATGTCTGGATCCAACATTCAAACTTTGCCCAGCTTTGCTCAGTTGGACCCTGAGCATCTGCTATAGCCAGGTCACTCTCTGGGTCTTGGGTTGAAATTTCCCACTCTAGCTATAAAGAGATTTTATTTAGGGGCTTTTTTGTTTATTTGTGCAAGTCTAGGAAAGAATGGGAGGGTAATACAAGGAGTATAAGCAAAAGGAAGAATAAGGAAGTGATGGAGCAATAATCTTTAGGACCTGTCACCTTCATAAATGACCTTGGAGTGCCTAGAACTGCCCAGGAGAAGGTCCCTTACCCTGTTGGCGAGCATGGGGAGGGGCATGGTGCCACTGAGCAGAGTCAAACTTATCCATTGATAGGGAGTCACCTAGGAGGCCAATGGAGTGTCTGCAAAGGATGCACAAGGGGCCTCTCAGAGGCAGGGAAACTGAGGTTTCACGGTCCACAGACAGTATTCAGGGAATCCTGGTGTACTGGGAATGAGTTTTCTCTGGGTAGAACTATGACAAAGGGAACACAGCATGAAATGTACTCAGGGACATTTGCAAACTGCACAGTTTCCCTCCCCACAGGGCCCTGAGCTGTGAGCATTTGTCCTCAGATTCCCACTGACTAAGGAACTGGGGGGGGGGGGCTCAATCCTGCTGCCATTTCCACTCCTCCATTCTCCTCTTTGTTTTGCCTCCACAGCATCTGCATCACAGAGACCAGGCATGAACTTTAATCCTGTTGCAACATGTCCACATTCAGGGGCCTGCCCTTTCTTCCAGCTGCCCCTGTGCCAATACACCAGCTGTTCTGGGAGCTGCCCCTGGCACCATGGGTGACTTTACCCATCTCCCATGGGTAACCCTCTGGTGCTGTCTGCTTACCCTGGGCAACCATATGTGCGTGGGCTGTTCACCGTTGGACAACATGGGGCAGAACTGAAGTTAACAGGGCCTCCTCATATTCAGAACATTGCCCACACTCAAGCACCCCTCAACTGGTGGGTCCCGGGGGTCTCTTGTGGGGCTGTGGAGCATCCTGCTTCATTTATACCAGCACCTTCTGGACTGAGAACAACTGTGCCTGCCTCAGCCAGTGGGTGGATCTGGAACCATGGGGGCTATTGTAACCTTAGTCCCCCAGCATCACCACCATTTGCACACCTGGCCCCCATTGCTTTCCCAATGAACGCCCAACAATCACCAGATGGAGTGTATGGGGAGGGCGAACTGCCCACCTTCCAGGCTACGGTGCCACCAGATGACTCCAGTGGACCTCAGAGCAACTATGAAGATTTCAGGCACTGGCAACGTTTCAAGTTCCTGGTCCATAGGCACATTCCTCAGAATCCAGATGTGGAAGCACTTTCTTGCTTCCTTGTGTGAGTGTTCTTCCCAGGGACCCAGAACTTTTCCTGGAGCTCTGACAGAGGGAAAAGCATGGGATGGACAAAGGAGACTGGGATGTAGAGAACTGGAAGGGAAGTCCTGAGGGTAGGGGACAAGCTGAGAGACCGACATTCCAGGAACATTGATCTTGCACCAGTAGATGAAATGTGCCTCATCTCAGGTGCCCATCAGAGCCCTGTGAGTGCATCAATCTTTGTTTCCAATGATCTTCTCCATCACATAGAAGACTCAAGGTCAGAGGAGGTTCTGGAGCTAACGTGAGCCAGGATTTAGAGTTGGCTGTCCCTATAAGATGGTTCCTCCCCTAGGAATTTCACCTTCCATCATGGACCTGATTGTTCCTAGCACAAAGGACATCACAAGCAGAAGTGGGTTTAGGGGTACTGGCCCCAAGGGTGAACACTGCAGACACCCACACACATTGTCCTGGAACCCCAATCAGGATCCTGTGGTGATGTGGCACTCATAGGGAAGCTCTCTTTGAATTCTGGATGGGGATGCTTATCTTTGTCCCAGTTTGTAGCCATGCTCCCAGGCCATTCTTTGCACGGTCTCTGTTAGCGTGGGTTGCCATACTGAATGCCATAGATTGGGTAGATGGAACCCTACATATTCATTTCTCACAGTTCTGGAGTCTGGAGTCCCACAGGAAGGGGGCCTGACCCAGAGTCCCATGAGGGCTTTTTCTTCTCCCTGCTAGAGAAGATTGCTGGCTCACCTGTGTCCTCACATGACTGACATAACTTCAATGTCTCTTTCTTATCCAGGAAGACCACTAATGCCCTCATGAACCCACCCTGAGGATCTCATCTAACCCTCCTAAACACTAAAGCCAATCTCCAGATACCACCACATTGGGGGTTAGGACTTCAACTAGGTGGATTGTGGAGGATAAAAAGACATTCAGCACATAAAACACCACACCACTGAAGAATACAAGTAAAATCACAAGGCCAATGCAGACCTTGGTGTTAATGTTTGGCATAAGGTACCGGTACAACTCCTGGAGTCCCAATGTGAATGTTTTGAGATGAACATGATGGGGCAGATGTAACAAAGGTAGGAGGGCACGTTGGGAAGAAGAGAATGGAGGGTGACCTTGTGGTCCCTGATGGATCCCAGTGAATTCCAGCCCAGTGCTTTGGTCTCTGTTCAAACTGGAGCCCACCATAACCATGGAGGAAGCCCTGTGAAAGGGTTTTCAGGATGGCAGCGCACAAGCAACTTTGACCAGATGGACTTCTATGAAACTGCAGAAAAGTAAGTCAGGTTTCAGGGCCCAGACCTGAGTGCTGGAGGATCATGGTTTGCGCAGCAGGGTCTGGTAGGTCCTTTCACCTACCTATGTGTTGGTTCTGAGGCATCTAGATCTCCAGATAGTGGCTCCTCTAGCTGGAGGCCTGGACATTCTCTCTACAACAATCCCAGAAACTATAGCCTCTATACTCCTGATCCCAACTCTGCCTTGAGGATCAGGGTCAGAATGGGGAGGAGTAACCAGCTCAGGAAGAGGGTCTCCTTCTGCTTTGTTGGCTCTGCAGAGGTGAAAAGTTGCACTAGCCTCACATAGGCCACCTGCCTGGGAACTCGAACCTCTTTACAGAGTGTGATCGACTATAACTCATGAAAGTGGCCACTACTTCAACCTGATGTTCCAGAAGAGGGTGGAAGTGGGGATCAAAATGTCATGGGCATCCAGCACCTCAAATGCCCCAAGAACATATCTCTGGACTTTACTGCCCTTTCTCTATATAATCCCTGCCATTCTGACAAGGGAAGAGAAGGAAAAGAACCAGCCCTCATTGGAAGCAACCCAGTGTTCTCACTTTAGTTTCCATTTTCACATGAGCTCTCCTGTCCTTTGGTCTCCCAGGTGATCTTTCCAGGGTTCATGATCCCAGCCTCAGTATGCCTGAATTGGATAAGGACCCCTGGTGTTCCCTGACATAAATCGCATCCCTACCAGCTTCTGGCATTTACCTGGTCTGTGTGATTCCTGGCAGAAATAGGAGAGAACCGGAACAAAGGTCACCTAGGAGCCCTACCTGGGTCCCTCAGTCTCGTCCCATCATCACATGGAAGTGGTGTACATGAGACCAGGCCTGAGCCAGCCCAAGGTCACTTGATGCAGTGTCCTAAATGCCCATTGTCCCCCCAGCACCTCTGCTTTCTCTCCCCACCTGCACTTATGGCCTCAGGGGGTTCCCACAATCAGTGACAGAGGAAGAGACTCAGGCCTGGTTTGCAGAAGGCTCTGCACAATGTTTGGGCCCCATGGAGACCAGTAGATCTGTAGCCCGCTGAACATCTCTGGAGGAGTGGGAAGGGAACCCTCCTGGGCGGGGCACATAAGCAACCCCCAGCCAAGCTTCTGCTTAGCCACTCACATTATGCTCTTTGGGCTGGAGGCCTCTGTCCCAGAGGCAGGGCATCCCCAGGAGTCACAGCCATGGCTCCTTGAAGGGTGGTAGGACTCACCGTATCACTCTAGGCCCCTCATGCCCTGAGTCAACAGGCTAAGAAGAGCCATCATGAGGTCCAGCTGACTATTGCAGATCACCAGGAAGAATGGCCTCCCTCCCAGGTGGAGGCGAAGACATGTGCCTGGCAGACGAGGTACCTCAGGTCGTGTCTGATGTCCTTTGCCCATGGGGAAGTGGAGGAAAAATGCCAACAGTGCTCCCTGCTCTCCTGGGCCATGTTCCCTCTAGTCCTGCTCCCCCGGGCCCTGCTCCTCCTGGCCCTGCTCCCTGGGCCAAGCTCCCACCTGGGCTCAGCTCCCCTTGGGCCCTGCTCCCCCTGGTCCTGCTTCCCTGGGTCCCGCTCCCTCTGGTCCTGCTCCCCCTGGCCCTGTTCCTCCTGGCCCTGCTCCCCTGGGCCCTGATCCCTCTGGTCCTGCTTTCCTGGGTGCTACTCCCCCCGGGCATTGCTCCCCATGGGCCCTGCTCCCCCTGGACCTAATATCCTGGTCCTGCTCTCCTTGGGCCCTACTACACCTGGTCCTGCTTCCCATGGGCCCTGTTCCCCATGGGCCCTGCTCCCCTGGGACCTTCTCCCTCTGATCCTGCTTTCCTGGGCACTGCTCCCCCTGGCTCTGCTCCCCTGGGCCCTGCTCCCCTGTGTCCTACTCACCCTGTCCCTGCTCCCCTGGGCCCTACTCCCCTGGGCTGAACTCCCCCCGGCCCTACTCCCCTGGGCTGTGCTTCCTCTTATCCTGCTCCCTCTGGCCCTGCTCCCTCTGGCTGTGTTCCCCCTGGCCCTGCTCCCCTGGGCCCTGCTCCCCTGGGCCATGCTCCCCCTTGGACCTGCTCCCCTGGGCCATACTCCCTCTGGTCCTGTTCCTGGGCCCCACTCCCTCTGTCCCTGCTCCCCCTGGTGCTATTCTCCGTGGCCCTGCTCCCCTGGGCCCTGCTCCCCCTGACCCTGCTCATATGGGCCCTGCTCTTCCTGGCCCTAATCCCCTGGCCATGCTCCCCCTGGCCCTGCTCCCCTGGGCCCTACTCCTCCAGGGCCCTGCTCTTCTGTGCTCTGCTTCCCCTGGGCCCTTCTCCCCCTGGGCCCTGCTCCCCCTGGTCTTGCTCCCCATGGGCCCTGTTCCCCGGGCCCTTCTCCCCCTGTTCACTGCTTCCTCGGGGCCTGCTCCCTCTTACCCTGTTTCCTCTGGGCCTGCTCCCCATGGTACTGCTCTTCCTGGGCCATGCTCCCCCTGGCTCTGCTCCCCCTGGGCCATGCTCCCCTGGGCCCTGTTTCCCCTATGTCCTGCTCCACCTGGCCATGCTTCCCTGGCCCTTCACCCCATGTGTCCTGCTCCCCCTGGCCCTGCTCCCCTGGGCCCTGTACCCCCAGTGTCCTGCTCCCCCTTGCCCTGCTCCCATGGGCCATGCTCCCTCTGGTCCTGCTCCCCCTGGGCCCTGCTCCCCTGGGCCCTGCTCCACCCTGGGCTCCAATTTCCCTGGGCCCTGCTCCCCCTTGACCTTACTCCTCCTAGTCCTGCTCCCCTGGGCCCTGCTTCCCTATGCCCTGCTCCCCCTGGATCTTCTCCCCCTGGTACGGCTGTCCCTGAGCCCTTCTCCCCTTGGCCCTTTTCCCCCTATCCCCAATCCCCCTGGCTCTGCTCCCCTGGGCCCTTCTCCTCTGGGCCCTGCTTCCCTGGGCCCTGCTATCCCTGGCCCTGCTCCCCATGGGCCCTGCTCCCCTGGCCCTACTCCCTGTTGGCTCTGCTATCCCTAGCCCTGCTCATCTGGGCCCTGCTCCCTCAAGTCTTGCTCCCCTGGGCCCTGCTACCCTTGGTTCTGCTCTTCCTGGGCCCTGGTCCCCCTAGACCTCGCTCTCCCTGAGTCCTGCTCCCCTCTGGCCCTGCTCCCCCTGGCTGTGTTCCCTCTAACCCTGCTCCCCTGGGCCCTGCTCCCACTGGTCCTGCTTTCTTGGTCCCTGATCCCCCTGTCACTGCTTCCCATGGGCCCTGCTCCTCCTGGCCCTGATCCCATGGTCCTGCTCTCCTTGGGCCCTGCTCCACCTGGTCCTGCTCCCCATGCCCTGCTCCTCATAGGCCCTGCTCCTTCTGGCCCTAATCCCTTGGCCCTGCTCCCCCTGGCCCTGCTCCCCAGGGCCCTGCTCTCCTGGTCCCTGCTTCCCCTGGTCCTGCAACCCTGGGCCCTGCTCCCCCTGGTCCCTCCTCCCCGTGGGCCCTGCTCCCCATGGGCTTGCTCCACATGGGTGGTGCTACCCCGGGCCCTGCTACCCCTGATCCCTGCTTCTCATGTGCCCTGCTCCTCCTGGCCCTGCTCTCCTGGGCCCTACTCCAACCTGGGCTCCGCTCCCCTCTGGGCTCCGCTCCCCCTGAGTCCTGCTCCCCCTTGGCCCTGCTCTCCATGGTCCTGGTTTTCCAGGCCCCGCTCCCTCTGGCCCTGCTCCCCCTGGCCCTGTTCCCCCTAGCCCTGCTCCCCTGGGCCCTGCTCCCCCTGGACCTGCTCCCCCTTTCCCTGCTTCTCCTGGGCCTGCTTCCCCAGGCCCTGCTCCCCTTGGTACTACTCTCCCTGGGCCCTTCTCCCCTGACCCTGCTCCCCCTGGCCCTTGTATCCCTGGCTCTACTCCCTCTGGTTCTGCTCCCCTGGACCCTGCTCCTCTGCGACCTGCTCTCCCTGTCCCTGCTACCCTGGGCCCTGCTCCCCCTGAGTATTTCTCCCCCTGGCCCTGAACCCCTGTGCCCAGCAACCCCTGTGTCCTGCTTCCCCTGGCCCTGCTCCCCATGGGCCCTGCTCTTCCTGGCCCTAATCCCCTGGCCCTTATCGCCCTGTTCCTGCTCACCTGGGCCCTGCTCTCCTGGGCCCTGCTTCCCCTGTTCCTGCTCCCCTGGGCCATGCTCCTCCTGGCCCTGCTTCCCTGTGCCCTACTCCCCCTGGACCCTTCTTCCCTTGGGCCCTGCTCCCCTGGTCTTGCTCCTCATGGGACCTGCTCACCGGGCCCTGTTCCCCCTAGCCCTGTTCCCCCTGGCCCTGCTCCCCTGGGCCATGCTTCCTCTGGTCTTTCGGGCCCTGCTCCCCCTGTCCCTGCTCCCTGTGGGCCCTGCTCTTCCTGGCCCTAATCCTTTGGCCATTGTCCCCTGGGCCTTGCTCCCCTGGGCCCTGGTCTACTGATCCCTGCTTCCCCTGGGCCTGCTCTTCTGCGCCCTGCTCCCCCTAGGCCCTTATCCCCCTGGGCCCTGTTCCCGCTGGTCTTGCTCCCCATGGGTCCTGCTCCCGTGGGCCCTTCTCCCCATGTTCCCTGTTTCTCCTTTCCCTGATACCCCTGTCCCTGCTCCCCCTTGCCCTGAATCTATGGGCCTGCTCCTTGGGACCTGCTTCCCCTGATACTGCTCTCACTGGGCCCTTGTCCCCCTGGTCTGCTCCCCCTGGCCCTTTCCTCCCTGACTCTGCTCCCCCTGGCTCTGATTCCCTGGGCACTGCTCCTCTGTGACCTGCTTTCCCTGGCCCTACTCCCTGTGGGCTCTGCTACCCCTAGCCCACTTATCCTGGGCCCTGCTCCCCCCTGGATTTCCTTTCCCTGGGCCCTGCTCCACCTGGTCCTTCTCCTCCCCAGCCCTGCTCCCCCTGTCCCTGCTCCCCTGGGCCCAACTCCCCCCAGTCCTGCTTGCCTGGGCCCTGCACGCCTGACCCTGCTCCCTTGTGCCCTGCTCTCCTGGGCCCTGCTCCCCTGGCCCTTCTCCCCTGGGCTCTGCTCCCCTGGCCCTGCTCCCCTGGCCCTTTTCTCCTGGCACTGCTCCCCCTGGCTCTGCTCCTTGGCCCTGCTCCCTGGGCCCTGCTCCCCCTGGCTCTGCTGCCTTGGGCCCTGCTCCCCTGGGACCTGCTCCCCCTGGCCCTGCTCCCCTGGGACCTGCTCCCACTGTGTCCTGCTCCCCCTGGCCCTGCTACCCTGGGTTGTTCTCCTTCTGGTCCTGCTCCCCATGGGCACTGCATCTCCTGGCCCTGCTACCCTGGGCCATGCTCCCCTTGGGCCCTGCTCCCCATGGGCCTTGCTCCCCTGGCCCAGCTCCCCCTGGGCCTAATCCCTATGAGCTCTGCTCCCCCTAGTCCTGCTCTCCTGGGCCCTGCTCCCACTGGTCCTCCCTTCCATGGACCCTGCCCCACCTGGTCCTGCTTCTCCCGGGCCCTGCTCCCCCTGGCCTTACTCTCCTGAGCCCTACTCCCCCAAGTCCTGCTCCAATGGGCCCTGTTCCCCCTGTCCCTGCTCCCCTGGCTTTTTTCTCCTGGCTCTGCTCCCCTGGGCCCTGCTGTCCTGGTCACTGCTCTAGTCCTCCTCTCTCTGGGCCCTGCTCACATGGTCCTGCTCCTTCCGGGCCCTGCTCCCCCAGTCCAGCTCCCCTGGGCCCTGCTCCCCTGGCCCTGCTCCCCTGGGCCCTGCTCAACCTGTTCCAGCTCTCCTCAGCCCTGCTCCCCTGGCCTTGCTCCCCTGGGCCCTACTCCCTCCAGTCCTGCTCCCCTGAGCCCTCTCCCCTGGTTCTGCTCCTCCTAGGCCCTGGTCCCCCTGGACCCTGCTCCCCGAGGCCGCGCTCCCTCTGGCCCTGCTCCCCTTGGCCGTGTTCCTCCTGGGCCCTGCTCCCACTGTGTCCTGCTCCCCTGGGACCTGCTTCCCTGAGCCATGCACCCATGTGTCCTACTCCCCTTGGTCCTCATCCCCTGAGCCCTGCTCCCACATGGTCGTGCTCCCTGGGCCCTGCTTCCATGGTTCTGCTCCCCCTGGGCCCTGGTTTCACTTTGCCCCTCTCCCCCTGGGCCCTGCTCCCCTTAGGCCCTGCTCACCCTGGTTCTGTACCCATGGGCCCTGCTCGCTGGCCCTGCTCCCCCTGGCCCTACTCCCTGTGGGTTCTGCTCCTCCCATCCTTGCTCTCCTGGGCCCTTCTCCTCTTAGGACTCCTCTCCTTGGGCCCTGCTCCTCCTGGTCCTGCTCCTCCTTGGCCCTGCTCCCCTGGCCCTGCTCCCCTGGGTCCTGCTTCCCCTGGCCCTGCTCCCCTGGCCCTACTCCCTGTTCTGCTCCTGCCCTGCTCCCTGGGCCCTGCTCCCCTTGGACTCCTCTCCTTGGCCCTGCTCCCCTGGCCCTGCTCCCCTGGGTCCTGCTTCCCCTGGCCCTGCTCTCCCTGGCCCTTTTCTCCTTGCCCTGCTCCCCTGGGCCCTGCTCCCCTGGGAACTGCTCTCTCTGGCCCTGCTCCCCTGGGCCCTACTCCCTGTGTGTCCTTCTCCCCTGGCCCTGCTCTACCTGGCCCTGCTCCCCTGGGCTGTTCTCCCTCTGGTCCTGCTCCCCCAGGGCTCTGTTCCATCTGGCCCTGCTCTCCTGGGCCCTGCTCCCCCATGGGCTCCGCTCCCCCAGAGCCCTGCTCCCACCTGGCCCTGCTCCCCCTGGTCCTACTTCCCCAGGACC
This sequence comes from Marmota monax, assembly GCF_021218885.2. Taxonomy (NCBI): domain Eukaryota; kingdom Metazoa; phylum Chordata; class Mammalia; order Rodentia; family Sciuridae; genus Marmota; species Marmota monax. Next base: position 14,513 of record NW_026695077.1, read on the forward strand.
CACTCCCTCTGGCCCTGCTCCCCCTGGACCTGTTCCTCCTGGCTCTACTCCCCTGGGTCTTGCTCCCCTGGGCCCTTCTCTCTCTGGTCCTGCTTCCCTGGGCCCTGCTCCTCCTAGCCCTGCTCTCCTGGGCCCTACTCCCCGCTGGCCCTGCTCCCTGGGCACTGCTCCCCCCTGGCCTTACTCCCCTGGGTCCTGTTCCCCTGGGCCGTGCTCCCTCTGGTCTTGCTTTCTTGGTGCCTGCTCCCCATGGCACTGCTCCCCATGGGCTCTGCTGCCTGTGGCCCTAATCCCCTTTCCTGCTGTCCTTGTGACCTGCTCCCCCTGGCCCTAATCCCCTTTCCTGCTCTCCTTGGGACCTGCTCCACCTGGTCCTGATAACCATGGCCCTGCTTCCCCGGGCCCTGCTCCCCCTAGGACTGCTCTCCCTGGGCCCTTCTCCCCCTGGCCCTGCTCCCTCTGGCGCTTTTCTCTCTGGATCTGCTCCCCTGGCTCTGCTTCCCTGGGCCTTGCTCCTCTGGCACCTTCTCTCCCTGGTCCTACTACCCTGGGCCCTGCTCCCACTGTGTACTGTTCCCCCTGTACCTACTCCCCTAAGCCCTGCACCCATGTGTCCTGCTCCCCCTGGTCCTGCATTTCTGGGCCCTGCTCCCCTGGGCCCAGCTCCCCCCAGCCATGCTCCCTGGGCCCTCCTCCCCATGGTTCTACTCCCCCTGGGCCCTGGTTTCCCTGTGCCCTGCTCCCCTGGGCCCTGCTTCCTCTGGGCCCTGTTCGCCATGGTCCTTCTCCCCATGGGCCCTGCTCCCCTGACCCTGCTCCCCCGGCCCTACTTCCTGTGAGCTCTTCTCCCCCTAGCCTGGCTCTCCTGGGCCCTGTTCCCCGTAGGCCTCCTCTCCTTGGGCCATGCTCCACCTGGTCTGGCTCCTCCTGGGCCCTGCTCCCCCTGACCCTGCTCCCCTAGGCACCACTCCCCCTGGGCCCTCCTCTCCTGGGCCCTGCTTCCCCTGCCCTGCTCCCTGCTCCCCTGGTCCCTACTCCCGATGTGTCCTTCTCCCCCTGGCCCTGCTCCCGTGGGCTGTTTTCCCTCTGGTCCTGCCCCCCGCCGTCCATGCTCCTCGTGACCCTGTCCTCCTTGGCCCTGCTCCCCACTGGGCTCCTCTCCCTCTGAGCTCTGCTCCTCCTTGGCCCTGCTCCCCCTGGTCCTGCTTCCCCGGGCCCCACTCCCTCTCGCCATGCTCCCCCTGGCCCTGTTTCCCCTGGCCCTTCTTCCCTGGAACTTGCTCCCTTGGGCCCTGCTCCCCCGGGGCCCTGCTCCTCCTGACCCTGATTCCCTGGGCCCTGTTCTCTGGTCCTGCTCCCTCTGGTTCTGCTCCCCCGGGCCCTGCTCCCCTGGCCCTGCTCCCTCTGGCCCAACTCCCTGTGGGCTCTGCTCCCTCTAGGCCTGCTCTCCTGGGCCCTGCTGCCCCTGGACCTCCTCCCCTTGGCCCTGCTTCCCCTGGGCCTGATCCTGGAGGCCCTGCTTCCCCTGGTACTGCTTCCCCTGGGTCCTTCTCCCCCTGGCACTGCTCCCCCTGGCCCTTCTCCCTCTGGCCCTGTTCCCCCTGGTGCTTCTCCACTTGGCGATACTACTCTGGAACTTGCTCTCCCTGGCCCTGCTCAATGGGCCCTGCTCCACCTGCATCCTGCACTCCCTGGCTCTGCTCCCCCTTTCCCTGCTTCTCCTGCGCCCGCTTCCCCGGGCCCTGCTCCCCCTGTGTCCTTCTCTCCCTGGGCCCTGCTCCACCTGGCCCTGCTCCCCTGGGCCCTGTTCTCTGGACCCTGTCCCCACCTGTGCTTCACTCCTCCTGGGCGCTGCTCCCCCTTGGCCCTTCTCCCCCTGGCCCTTTCTCCCCCTGGCCTGCTCCCCCTGGCTCTGCTCTCCCTGGCCCTGCTCCCCTGGCCCTGCTCCCTCGGGCCCTACTTTCTATGGGCTCTCTCCTTCTAGCCCTGCTCTCCTTGGCCCTGCTCTCTCTGGTCCTCTTCTCCCTTGGCCTTGCTCCAACTTATCCTGCTCCCCCAGGGCCCTTCTTTCCCTGGCCCTGCTCCCCTTGGCACTACACCTCCAGTCCTGCTCCCCTGGGCCTTGCTTCCCCTGGTTCTGCTCCTCCTGGGCCCTGGTACCCCTGTGCCCGGCTCCCACTGAGCCTTGCTCCCACTGGGCCCTGCTCTCCCTGGCCCTGCTCCCTGGGCCCCCTTGCCCCTTGTCCTGCTCTTTGGGCCGGGCTCCACCTATCCTGCTCCCCTGAGCCCCGTTGCCCCTGTGTCCTGCTCTCTTTGGGCCCTGATCCATCTGTTCCTGCTCCCCAGGGCCCTGCTCCTCCTGGCCCTGCTCATCCTGGCCCTGCTCCCCTGGGCCTTGCTCCCCCCTGTGCTTCACTCCCCCTGGACTCTGCTCCCCCATGGCTTTGCTCCCCTGGGTCCTACTACTCTGGGACCCACTCCCCTTGGTCCTGCTCCCCTGGCCCTCACTCCCCCTTGCTTTACTCCCCCTGGCCCTGCTCCCCCTGGCCCTGCTCCCCCTAGCTCTGTTCCCCCTGGTCCTACTCCCCCTGGCACTGTCACCCTGGCCCTGCTCTCCTGGGCCCTGCTCCCTCTGATCCTGCTCCCTTGGGCCCTGCTCCCCCTACCCCTGCTCCCCTGTGCCCTGTTCCCCTGGCCATGCTCCTCCTTATGGGTGTGCTCCCCTGAGCCCTTCTCCCCCTGGCCCTTTTCCACCTGGCCCAACTCCAGCTGTCCCTGCTCCCCCGGGCCCTCCTCCCCCTGGCCCTGTTTCCCCTGGGCCTGCTTCCCCTGGCCCTTCTCCCTTTGTCCTGCTCCCTCTAGCCCTGTTCCCCCTGCCCCTGCTCCCCCTGGGCCCTGCTCCCCCTAGCCCTGCTCCCCTGGGCCCTGCTCCCCCTGGCCATGCCCCCTCAGGGCCCTGCTCCTGCAGGGCCTGCTCACCTGGACCCTGCTCCCCCTGGCCCTGCTTCCCTGGGCCCTCCTACCCCTCCCCCTGCTCCCCCTACCCCTGCTCTCCTGTGCCCTGCTCCTCCTGGCTATGCTCCCCATGGGCCCTGCTCCCCATGGGCCTGCTCCCCTGAGCCCTGCTCCCCTTGTTATTGCTCTCCCTGAGCCCTTCTCACTCTGGCTCTTTTTCCCCTGGACCTGTTCCACCTGTCCCTGCTCCCCTGGGCCCAGCTCCCCCAGGCCCTCCTCCCCCTGGCCCTTCTCCCCTGGCCCAGCTCCCTCTGGCCCTGTTACCCGTGGCCTTGTTCCCCATGGGCCCTGCTCCCCCTAGCACTGCTCTACTAGTCCCTGCTCCCTCTTTTCCTCCTCACCCTGGGCCACGTTTCACCTGGTCCTGCTCCCCCTTGTCCTGCTCTCCCTGGCCCTGATTCCTGGGCCCCATTGCCCCTGTGGCCTGCTCTCCCTGGGTCTTGCTCCACCTGGTCCTGCTCCCCTGGGCCATGCCCCTCCTGGCCTTGCTCCCCTGGGCCTTGCTCCCCCCTGTGCTTCACTCCCCCTGGGCTCTGCTGCCTTTTGGCTTTGTTCCCTCTGGTCCTACTTCCCTGGGCCCCACTCCCCCTGGCCCTGCTCCTCCTGGCCCTGTTTCCCCTGGCCCTGCTTTCCTGGCCCTGATCTCCCTGGCCCTGCTCCCCTGGGCCCTGTTCCCCCTGGGCCCTGCTCCCTCTGGTCCCTGCTCCCTCTGACCTGGCTTCCCCTAGCCCTTCTCCCCCTGGCACTGCTCCCCCTGGCCCTGCTCTTCTGGGCCCTGCTGCTCGGGGCCCTGCTCCCTCTCATCCTGCTTCCCCACTGGCCCTGCTCCCTCGGGCCTTGCTCTCCCTTGTTCTGCTCCCCCTGGGCCCTCTTCTTCCTGGGCCTTGCTCCCTCTGGGCCCTGCTCCCTCTGGGCGGCCCTGCTCCCCCTGGTCCTGCTTCCCTGCTCCTCGCTCCCCCTTGCACTACTTCCCCTGGCCCTGTTCCCCTTGGCCCTGCTCTCCTGGGCCCTGCTCCCCCTTGCCCGTGTTCCCTCTGCTCCTATTCCCCCTGGCCCTGTCACCCTGGTCCTGCTCTCCTGGGCCCTGCTCCCTCTGTTCCTTCTCCCCTGGGCCCTACTCCCTCTGGCCATGCTCCCCCTGGGCCTTGCTCCTGCTGGACCTGCTCCCCTGGGCCCTGCTCCCACTGGCCCTGCTCCCCTGGGCCCTCCTCCCCTACACCTTCTCCCCCTACCCCTGCTCCTCCTACCCCTCCTCCCTCTGGCCATGAACCCCCTGGGCCCTGCTCCCCCTGGCCCTGCTCCCTTAGGCCCTCCTCCCCCTACCCCTGCTCCCCCTGGCAGTGCAACCCATGGGCCCTGCTCCCTCTGGGCCTCCTCTGCCAAGCCCTGCTCCCCTGGTACTGCTCAGCCTGCGCCCTTCTCCCCCTGGCCCTTTTTCCTCTGGCCCTGCTCCTTCTGACCCTGTTCCCCCTGGTCCTGCTCCCCTGGCCCTGATCTCCCTGGCCCTGCTTCCCCTGGTCCCTGCTGCCCCTGTCCCTGCTCCCCTTGGCCCTGCTCCCCTGGGCCCTGCTCCCCCTGGGCCCTGCTCTCCTGGGCCCTGCACCCCCTAATCCGGCTTCCCCAGGCCCTGCTCTTCCGGGCCCTGCTTCCTGGGCCCTGTTCTCCCTGGAGCTGAGTCCTTGCTGCACCCAGTTTGGAGGGCAACTATGCAGCAGGGCAGCAGGGTGGATTCCAGGGGTCCAGTGCTGCCCTGGTGATGGCCCAGGCAGGTTCTGTGCTGGATTTGCAGCTGGGGTGCAGGCGAGGCTTCAGGAGGGGAAGTGGGTGGAATGTAGAAGGCCCTGGGGGCCGGGCTAGGCCAGGAAGAGCAGGAACAGGCGGGCCCGGAGGGGCGGTGGCATCGGTGGCGGCTGCGGGGGAGGGGCTCGGCGTCAGCGAGTCGCCGGCTGGGCCGCGCCGGTGGCCAGGAGGGAGAGACAAGGAGGAGGAGTGATTTGGGAGGCTGAGGTGGGAGGATTGCAAGTTTGAGACCAGCCTCAGCAACTTGGCAAGACTCATCTCAAAAAGGACTGGTGATGTAGCTAAGTGACTATATGTACCCCAAGGGTGTGACTGAGTGAATCTATCTTGATCTTGGTGATGTCCTCAATACTCTGTATAGTGCTTGGCACATAGCAGGTTTCAGGTGACACTGATGATAAAAATCCGTTCAAGAATTTAGATGTGACATCTGCAGCAGGTTCAAATCTCTCAGCTATAAGACAAACTGGATAATAGAATTGTCATCTATTATGCACAGAGAGCCAAAATCCGTTACTGAGATTGTCTGGGTGAGCTGCCTGCTGGGTCCAGTGATGCAGTAGTAGACAAAGAAGTTGAAAGAGAAGTCTGGCATATTCTGTGGATGACTGGCAGAGTGTGACACCAATATGGCATCAGGCCCTACTATGATTCCAAGGACTTTATGACAAAATAAAAAAGAAAAAAATATTTGTAATAGAGCTTGGTGTGATTGAAGTAAATATGATCTTTATTTGGGGAATGTGTACTGCATTATCATTCCATAATGATATATAGTAATTGCCTTGTTAATCAAACTTTAAACATTCTATCTTTATTCACAAAACTTATGTAGTTATTACCTTTTCTAATTTGGTTCTCTAACTCTAAGGAAATTCGGTGAAAAATAACAACTGTTTACTAAGTAGGTTAATTTAAGGACAATTATTTTCACTTGGAAATTTTTGTTTGGGATTCTTGAAACTGTGCTCTCATGTACAGCATTTAAAATATTTCTATTTGTGAAAAGCTACTTGGATTTTCTTAGAACCATCTTTTTGAGTAGACTCCTTTACTCAATAGTAAATAGAAAATCATAATGTAGAGTACTAGTATATATAGAATGTTGAATTTCTAAATTGTTTCAGACCTATTAATTATATACACTTAGAAAATTTAGCAAGCAGGTATGATTAGAATAAACTTGTGTATTTTTTTTAGCTATTGAACCATAAAACTGGAACATCAAAGTAGTTTCTGAATCAAATTGGTGTTTTATTTGGTTAATAATCTTTTTTTTTTCTTGGTATGTATCAATTTATACCATTAATAGAGGATTTGAAAGTAGCACTGGGAAATGAAGTGGGTAGATTCTCCCAAAGTTGGATTCCATTTTTACCCTCAGTGAATTGTCAACTTTTTTTTTTTAATTTATTTTTTTAATGTTAGTATTCAACAGAAGCTCTGACAGTCTAGGATATAAAACATTTTATTTAACTTGTACAGCTCATTTACAAATGAAGCTTCCCTCATGACTTATCTTGAAATCCTTATTCAAAGCATATACTATTTAATTTGTCAGTATGCCATTGCCTGACTGCATGTTTTTGGTCAAGAGTGTAGTGCCACTAACATAGCCATCCTGCTAGGAAGATGATCTGCAGGTTGCTGGACAGTGGAATTTACACACTTCTAATTTACAAGTCAGATTAGGGTCATAATCATATGATAGTTTTATGTGGAATTGATTTCATGGTTTTTAAAGCTATTTTTTGTTATTGCAGCAATGCCATTAACTGAAATGCAGTTTTATTGTAGCATGAGAGTACCTCAAACTCTTTTGAATTTGGAAGAAGAGGGTTGTTGGTATAGATGCTTAAATCCTAAAACTCAGGGATTTTGTGTACCTGGGTATGTATGTATACACATATATGTGTGTGTGTGGGTTATCAAACATAAGGTCTTGTGTATACTAGATGGGTGCTCTACCTCTGAGCTATGTCCTCTGTTCATAACCCAAGGAGTTTGAATGAGAATGTCTCTTATTGTACATAATTTAATTGCCCAATGGATTGATTTGAGGTTGGTGTGATAAATATTTGAAAATATATGGTATTTTGAAATGTAAGTTATTTTGGAAGGACCATTTGTCTGTGTGTATGTGTGTGTTTAAATCAGCAATCAAGGGCTGGGCATGTAGTTCAGTGGTAGAGTGAATGCCTAACATGCATGAGACCTTGGGTTTGATCCTCATCATTGTAAATATAAATAAAATAGCAATCACCTTTTTGCCTTATAGATAAGATATATTTAGTAAGAGATGTGAATTTAGTGTTAATAGCTCATTGAAATCTGGACGTCCCTTGTGGTTTTTGGAGGCTTAGTGTAAGGGGCAAGGGATAATAAATGGAGCACTGTAGTTTACAGTTACTTTTTCTTTTCAAAATAAGGTAACATAGAATAGTACATAAATACAATTTAATGGGTTATAGTTATTCTCAATTTACCTGTCCAGATTGAAATTGAGAACCATCTCATAATAGCATTAAGAAGTATTCATAGCAGAATGACTAGTGCTATTCAATTTGAGTGTTCTATGTTTAGTTGCAGAAAAACATCTGTGTTAAATTTTTGCCATGGTTCTTGAGCCATTAATTGATTTGTTAAATATAGTCAAGAAAATAAGAAAATCCAAGTGTTTAAAACTGGGTTTGTATCAGCAGTCAAAAGAACATTTGGTTTTATCCTCACCTACTTTCTTATGTGGTAGACTCATGAGTTACTTTCTGAGATGACAAAATATTGGGATGAGGAGGATGTTAAGAATTCATCAGTTATGTCCTTTTTTCTATCAACTATGTTTCACAAAGGATTTATTTAGTTATGACATTTTTAGGTTATGATGATTTACATGGACTTCAAGAAAGATTTGGAGAAAAGTTAATGTAAGGTAAGGGTATAGTAGGTATATATTACTGTGTTTGTTTTAGTAGAGCAGTGATTTTAGGTTGATACTTATACCATCTTTGCCTCTAACTTCATGGTCTCTGATTATAGCTGCTTTTTCTTCAGGAGAATGGGAGGTAATTTTTTGAATTTCAGACATTGGGAAATTAGTGGAATGGAGTGATTTGTTACTGTGGACTGTTTATTGAAGCTCTGCAACCAGACATTGAGTAAGGTACTTTACATAAGTTATTTCTAGTTCTGTCTACACCCTTGAAAGCGTATAGAATTATCTCCATTTCATGATGAGGACACTAGGAGTTAAATGGTATATCTTTGAATAAATATTGAAATAGTGTCCTATAGCTAGTGATTCATTTTGGGAAAAGTTTTTTTTTGTATCTGGAGAATGTTTGATGAATTAAGAAATAAAAATGTAATCTAAAAAACCAGCATATACTATGGGAAAATTTCAAGATTTAACAGCTTTTAACATGAATAACTTCATGTTGGGATAGAATGATGTTGGAGCCTCCTTGAAAACCTTGATGTGGTACATTTGCTAATGATGAATCTGGTCTCTAGAATTATCTATTGGGTTGCCTTTGATATTAGTATAGTATTATGATATATAACTGTACTTCCGGGTTTAAATAATGTCTAGGTAGAAAATTCATATTTAAAGGGTGAGTGATAATGAGCTATTATAGAAACTGATGCATATCATAAGTTGAGTTGGATCACCTCTAAATAGAATGTTTAGAGAAAGTATTTGCAAGTATGTTTGAAGAAGTGATGAAAGAAAATTAAACTATATACCCCAGTGAATTCAGTCTATTTGATCAGTTTCCTAATTCAGTTTAGTTGAACAAAGTTGGATTTGAGTTGAACGAAGCTTTAGTGAGCGTTTAGAACAGAATAAGTATGGTACTGCACTAAGGCATTTCATGGAAAGCAAAGATGACTGAGACATTTGCTGTCTCAGGGAATGGCATTAGCATAGACAGCTGAAGGTAATCCATGACAGAATAACATGGGTGCTCTCCATTTTTATGTGGCAGTACTGTGGGAATGTGAAAAATGTGGTATGTATAACTGGGGTTCAGGGTAGGCTATGTGGAGGAGACCAGGTTTGGGCTGGATCTTGAAAGAAGAGAAGGATATCAAGTAGGAAGAAGGGTATTCTATCCTAAAATAAGGGGTAATCATAGGCATGGAATTAGGAATAAATAGATGGCTGGGAAGCAGTAATACTTATACTGAACAGATACAAATTTTAGAAAATGGTTTCAACTACCATTTAAGCATACTTGCCCACATTATAATTCCAGTAGAGGCTTGGCATATTTGCTTGTTATTTGTACGTTTCTTTGGTAATGCACAAAGTATCTTTCTTTGTGATATATGGTGTGCATTATCAAGGTGGAAATGTTACTCACTTAAGAGCCTGGAGGGTTATAAGCATCAAAATCAAACTTCTAAGTCTAATCACAAAGTCTATTACTTGCCTTGATTTAAAACAGTAAAATATAGAGAAGATGATGATTTTTACATATGAACCCAAGAAGCATTTGGCAATGCAATTAGTTTCATAACAAGTGATTGTTTTTTAAAGCCTTCCCAGAATAAGAATGAGTATCTTGATGCTAGTGTCACTTTTAAATAGCTGTAGCTCCAGGAATGTGTCTGTTCACGTTATTATCTTAAATATACACCTTATCTATCCATATTGCTGTACTTCAAATGTGAAAGTAAAAATAAAGGTGTGAAGTGCCTAGCAGACTTGTATGGATTTATGTAAATCAGAAAACACAAAAATCCATTAGTCTCAGTGCTGAAGCCTTGATGTATTTAAGTATGAAATATTTCCTTAAAGTTACACACACACACACACACACACACACACATCCCATAATTTCTAGGGATTTACTTAGCAAAAAAAAAATCTTTATTTCACTGAACTCCAGACATGGATTCAACTGTCGTCTTATTGCTCCATAAGATTATTAAAGTTATATAAATATTTAAGTGCCCCAAATTGATCCTTTTACCCCAATTTTTTCATCTTTGGCCTTTCCCTTGTAAATTAGTGGACAATTAGTCTTTATTTCTTCTTTTCCTTAGACAAACTCTTGGAGTCATCACTGATTTCTTTCTTTTCTTTTTAATAATTTTAGTTTATTTTTTAGTGCATTATAGTTATACATAATGGTGGGGTTCATTTTGACATATTCATAAAAGTATATAACATAGTTTTTTCCATTTTATTACCCATACTACCTGCTTCCCTTCTATCCTCTCTCCTCCAGGTCCCCTTTCTCCACTCTACTGGTCTTTATTTCTTCTTTTCCTTTTTTCTTCCTTCCTTCCTTATCCACACTCTGTCAGTAGTTCATGCTGACTCATCAAAACACATCTACAATTTAAACCTGACCACCTGTCACCACCTTCACTACTACCTTGTTTAAGCCACTATCTCTTACTTGGGCTATTTTAATAGCCTCCTGACTGGCCTCTCAGCTTCTCAGAACCTGAAACCTAGTGCCTCTAATATAGTACAATAACCAGAAAAATGATACTAAAACAGAGGTAAAATCTGTCACTCAAAACTTCAGTTGTTTCCTATCTTATGCATTGTAAAAGCTAAATCTTATTAGAAGCCTGCCTATAAAACTCTGTCTAGTGCACCTTCATAACCTCATTATTTAGATTTTCTTTGTTCGCTAACTTTCATTCACAGCTGAATAGTATATTGTTTCTTGAATAATTGTTCTGGGATATTAAGTTTACTGGTTCTTCTTCCTGAAGTGCTTTTACTATTAGATGGCCATTCAGCTTATTCTCTAGTCTTTCTTGATATGTTAAATCCCTAGTGAGACCTTCCTTGATCATCTTACTTAAAATGCCTCTCTCCTTCCTACTTCTTTTTCTTGTTTTCACTTCCCCAAATTCACTGACTGTATATTCCATCTTACTCTTTTGTGGTCTTTTTCTGATATGATGAAACCTTGATGACTGCAAGGAATTTTTCCCAATTTATTTAATATTGGACCACTAAACCTATTCCCATACATATTTGTTACTTAATGCATAATTGACTGAATGAATAAAAGATATAACTTACTTCATAGAAGTTAAACCTGTGGTAAAAACCTAATTTGTCTCCTGTTGACATCTTTGGGGAATGATATTTCCAAATGCCTGAGTGTTACTTCTTCAAAAATTTTAAATAATATATATTTGTGTAATTTGCATATAATATACTTACTTTAAGCATGGAGGTCCATGAATTTTGGCAAATATATACTGTTATGTAATATTTTTGTTCCAATTAAAAGGTATAGAATATTTCTGTCACTTCAAAAAATTCCCATCTCTCCCGTCACTTCTTTCCTCATCCCCATCTTTAGGCAACTATTGATCTGACTTTTGGTCATTGTAAATTTGTTTTACTTGCTCTAGAGTTTCATATAAACAGACTTATACATTATATATTTTTTCAGTGTGCTATTTTTGAGGCTATTATTAGGTGTCATATTAATTTGTTTTCATTGCAGAATAGTGTGCCTTTTTTAATAAATGTGCCACAATTTGCTTATCAGTTTATTTGTTATGGACATTTGAAGTGTTTCCATTTTTTTGCCTATAAGTAATAATGCCACCCTGAGTGTTCACATATGAGTCTTTGTGTAAATATGCTTTGTCATATGGTAAGTGCATGTTTAACTTTGAAAGAAATTTCCCCTCTGTGATCATACCATATTCACTACCAATGTCTGAAATTCTAGTTCCTAAACATTCTAGCTGGTACTTACCATAATTCTTTTAAATCCAGACATTCTGTTGAGTGTGTAGTCATATATCTTATTGTTTTAATTTTCATTTATTAATTACTTGAATTACTTGATTTCCAGTGATGTTGATATTTTCTGTTTTTTTTTTTCTTTTGTTTTTGTTGTTGTTGTAGGGAGATGCTGGGGTTGAAGCCAGGGTTGTTTCAGGTCATGTGCATGATCTTTCCATTTACTTTTTGGCAATTGTTTATCTTTTGTGAAATGTTTGACCAAATCTTGTGTTCATTTGAGGAAAAATTGAATTATTCATTGTCATTCAGTTACAGAGTTCTTTATATATTTGTATTCAAATCCTTGTCAGATGTATCTTTTCCTGGTCTGTAGATATCCTTTTTCTTTTATTGATGGTCCAATTTGAGGAGCAGAGGTTTTCAAATTTAAGTCTAGTTTATTAATATTTTCTTTTGTGGTCTGTCTTCCTTCCCTCTCTCTCTTTCTTCCTTGAACTCTTTGACTCCTGGTTGTAAGGATTTTCTCATTTTCTCTAATCATTTTACAGTTTAAGCTTTCTCATTAGGTCTTTGGTCCATTTTGAGTAAATTTTTGTATACATGTGGGGTAAAGATCAAGGTTCACTTTTCTGTCTCTCCTTGTTCAAGGTCCACTTGTTGAAAAAACTATCTTTTCTCCTTTAAGTTATCTTTAAATGTTTGTTATAAATCAACTAATTGTATATGTGTAGTACTTTTCGTAGATTGTATTATATTGATCTATATGTGTTTCCCGTCAACATATTGTTTCATAGTAAGTCTTGAAATCACATAGTGTAAATTCTTTAACTTCATTTCTCTTTTTTCAAATTGTATTGAGTATCTCTTTTTCATTTTCATATCAATTATAGATTTGGCTTATACTTTTATGCAAAGTGTCTGTAGGATTTTAATTGCCACTGTTTTGAATTCTGTAGATCAATTAGGGAAGCATTAATCTCTAAACTACTGTTCTATTTCAATCCATGAACACAATATAGCTCCATTTATTTAGTTATTCTTTAGTTTCTCTAAGCAGTAGT
>NW_026695078.1:0-67071 GCF_021218885.2 Marmota monax
ACCATTATTTGATCCATCAGTGAATATATTTGGAGCATTCATGACAGGTGTTTTCCTTGTCATGTTTGGAAAAACTACAGGATGCGAAGACCAAAAAGACAACAAAGGATTAGATGGTAAGTGGTTATCAAATGAAACATTAGATTTGCACATGATTATTGCCGAAGTATTTAACTCATTAGCTAACTCATCAATTTGATTCATAGTATATGGTGTAATAATTTTATTGGGAGAAATTCCAAACACTCCCTTTGCTGCTTTTATTCCTTTGAGTATTAATTGTCATACAGCCTCAGGATACCTAGTAAGAATAGTGTTAGGAGAATAAGATAAATGTATCCATAATAATGGACCTTCTTGCCAAAATACTCCTGCAGGAATATTTTTTGTTGGTAGTACAATAAATACTAAAGGCAAAGTTATATCAATTCTACCCAAATGCATATTTTCCATATATGTTTCAATGATTTTTAATGCCTTTCTTGCTTCAGGCATTAACATTCAGGGAGAATTTGGATCTGATGGACCTTTTAGGATATCAAATAAAGGTCCCAACTCTCCTGTTGGTATACCTAGATAAGGCCTTATCCAATTTATGTCTCCTAGTAACTTTTGAAAGTCATTAAGTGATTTGAGTTGATCTACTTGTATTTGAATTTTTGGTGGATGGACCACGGTTGAGGATAATAGAACTCCTAAATAATTAATTGGAAAATTTAATTATACTTTATCTATTGCTATCTCTAGATTATAATTTTTTAATAAGTTTGTAAGTGTGGCATAACATTCTAGCAATGTGTTTTTATCTTTGTGTGCTAATAATACATCATCCATATAGTGAAATATTTGTAGTTCAGGATTTTGATTTCTAAATGGCTGGATTACTTTGTTAACATAAATTTGACACATAGTTGGGCTGTTAGCCATCCCTTGAGGGAGTACTTTCCATTCATATCTCTGATCAGGACCTTCATTATTCAGTGCAGGGATTGTAAATGCAAAACTTGGACTATCCTCAGGATGAATTGGAATTGAAAAAAAAAAAACAGTCTTTAATATCTTTAACTAAAACATACCAGGTTTTTGGCAAAGCAGACAATTGAGGAATCCCTGACTGAGCAAGTCCCATAATAACCATCTCATTATTAATGGCTGTTAAATCTCGCAATAATCTCCATTTACCAGATTTCTTTTTGATGACAAAAATGGGAGTATTATGGGGAGATACAAAAAGTTGTATATGTCCTTCCACTAATTGTTGTTTGACCATGTCATGGGCTGCTTGTATCTTTTCTTTAGTCAGGGGCCACTGAGGAGCCCATACTGGTCTTTCTGATTTCCAAGTAATTTTTATTGTCTTAGTGGCCCTTTCTGAAAATCCAACCCATGTCTGTCTGTTCCTTGATCTATTTGTATTGGTGCTGCTATATCTTGTTCTTGTTTTTCTAATCTTTTTCCTTTCCTAAAATCTTGTATAGCCATAATAGTGGGTGCATTTTGATTGATGTTATTTGTTAATGTCAAACCTAATTGATCTAGGACATCTGGTCCCCATAAATTTACGGGAAGATGATCCAATACATATGGCTGTATAGTTCCTTCACATCCTTCAGGATCCTTCCAATCTAATACCATTGCATTTCTATGGGGATTAGTCGCCACTCCTAGGCCTCGAAGCGTTTGAGTGGCTTGTTGTAATGGCCAATGTTTTGGCCACTCTTGACGAGAGATGATGCTAAGGTCTGCGCCTGTGTCCAGTAGTCCATTAATTCATGTCCTTGAATATTTAGTTTTAGCATGGGGCGAGAATCTAAATTTAAAGAAAGCATAGCCCAATCTACACCTGTGGAGCCTAATCCCTTGGAACCTCTTTCTACAGCACGACTGGAAAATTTGTCATGTAGGCTGGGTATTATTAGTAACTGTGCTATTCTATCTCCTGGTGAAATTACTGATATACCCTTTGGAGAACTGGCTCTAATTTTTATTTCACCTTCATAATCGGGATCAATTACCCCAGGACTTATCATAAGTCCTTTTAGAGGAAAAGAGCTGCTTCCCAATAATAAGCCTACTGCTTTTTTGGAAGAGGTCCTTTTACCCCTGTGGGAATGATTTGAACTCCCATTTCTGGAGTTAGTACTGCTCTGGCAGAGGCGTAGATGTCCAACCCTCCGCTCCCTCTGGTTTGTCTGATGAGGGATCTGATGGACAATGTGTCCTGGGCACTACCCTGATGGGGTTGCTGGGTTCCTCCAGTGCTCCGTATATTAGTGGTTTAGGGTCCCAGAGCATTGGGCCCCCATGTCCATTTTTTGGCAATGGAGCCCGATGCCTTTCTCCATGATATTGTGGATAAACACCTGGTCCTTGTTCGTTTTTTGATAATGGAGTACCCTCTATGATGGTTTGAGAATGGCATTCATTAGCCCAATGTCTCCCTCTATGGCATTGTGGGCAAATACCTGGTATTCTACTCCTTTGATACCTAGTTTTGTTAAACCCTCCTCCTATGGGGAAATTCCTTTTAAAATGTCCTGTTTGTTCACAATTGTAGCATGTTCTTGGCCTGGCATCTAAAGCTTGTTTTACTGCAGCTGCCACGACTTGCTCTTGTTCATTAATGTCTCTACATAATTTAATATATGTGTTTAAATCTTCATGTTTCCATGGTCTAATGATATCTCTGCACCAATGATTCGCTTGCTCATAAGCCAGTTGTTTTAGTAATGGCATTGCTTGTTCTGTATTCCCCAAAACTCTGGTAGCTGTTTGAATAAGCCTATCTACAAATTCAGCATAAGGTTCATTAGCTCCTTGTATTACCTTAGATAATTGACCTTGTAAACCTCCATGTCATTGTGAAGTCTTCCATGCCTTAATTGCATCTACAGCAATTTGTGCGTATACACCAGGATCATATGCAATTTGTTGCTGCTGATCCTCATAAGGTCCCTTTCCTAACAATATATCTGGATTTCGCTGAGGATAACCAGCTGCTGCATTTCACCTAGCCGTCTCCTTGCAAAATTCCTCATTGGCAACCTTCCATAACAGGTATTGTCCTCCATTTAGCACAGCTTTATACATATTAGCCCAATCTTCTGGCGTCATGTTCAAGTTGTTAATGGATTTGACCATGCTTACAGTGAAGGGTGCTTGAGGACCATAGGTTGTTACAGCCTCTTTTAGCTGCTTCACTGTTTTGAAATTTAAAACATGGTAAACTTGCTGCCCTCCTGCCTCAAATACAGGGCATGTTAATATTTGAGATCTTGTCTCAGGATCCCAACTATCAACTGCGGGGGTTGGGGGCCTCCCAGCATATGGAGGTGGCCTTGTTAGTTGGACACTTACATCCTCTGGTGATAGAAAAGTATTAGTAGCAGTCTCCTGTAGAGGTGGTGCTGCTGGTTAGACACTTACACCTTCTGGTGATAGAAAGGTGTTAGTAGCAATCTTCTGTTTTAACTTTCCCCCTGATGGCTTTTTCTGCTTTACACTTTGTTTCTCTGTCTGACTAGCTTGAGAGGCCTTCTCTTTTACTTGAATTTTTTCCTCTGTTTGACTAGTTCGAGAGACCTTCTCTTTTACTTGAATTTTTTCCTCTTTCTGACTAACTTGAGAGACCTTCTCTTTTACTTGAATCAATATTTCTTCTCCTTCCTCTAGCTTTGTCTGAACTAAAGGTTTTGGACTAAGCAAACAAGATACCAATGTCCACAATGGCAATGTGCCAAATGGCAGAGTCCCTGGGCTTTTCTTTTCTATTCTTTTTAAATCTTCACCATGATGGTTCCATTGTGATATATTTAACAACTCCTCCTTAAAAAGCCATGGGCTACGTTTTTGTATTTTATCAACGTATGCCCTGACTGTTCTTGATTTTACTGAAATGCCTCCTTCCTCTAACAATTTACTTAACACTCTTTCAGTTTGTTTTTTACTAATTTCTGATCCCATATTTCTACTATAATACAACCCAACAAGATAACGCCTAACAAAACTGAAACAGAGTGAAACAAAATTGGAACAACACAAAATCATTATAATAGCCTCCTGAAATGTCCATCCGTCCTTTCTCCCTATCTGTTCCTCAGATGTGAGCAGTTTTTCTTCCATCTTACACATCTCCAGGGACAGGCAACTTAAAACAAAAGTGAAACAAAATAACAAAAGAGGAATCTTAAAATGGCTACCCATCCTCTCGCCCTGCCCTCAGGGGTGAGCAGTTTCATTTACCCTCAGTCACTCCCCGTGCGAGCCACCAAATGCAGCAGTCTGTCTGGGCACAATCAGGAGCCATTTGTCAAAAGAAACTAACTTTATTTTTAGAACCACACACACCAAACAAAACAGCCTCTCAGGAAAATCCCTCAGAGCCTCAACTGCCACCACCGGCTTCCCACAAGCCTCTCTCTCCAACACAAGCCTCTCTCCACCTCCCACAATCCTCCTGCTCTTGAGGCTGATTGCCTGGGCCACGTGGGCAGAGCCAAAATAGTCCCCCAATGAGCAGCTCCGTGGTCTGAAAGGGCAGGGAAACAGCCCAATGAGTAACACCACAGAGGAGCCAATCAGCTAGATGTTGCTGGGGCCGCTGTGAGCCAATCATCAGCCGGCAGCTGGAAGTTTGCTGCCAGCTGGAAGTTTGCTGGGGCCCCTTCAGCTGTGGCTCTCAATAAATCTACACTAACACTAGCCCTAGACCTAAATCTAATCCTAAATATAGCAATAACTCGAGCCCTCAACATAACAATAACCCTTAACCTAACCCAAACACTAACTCACCCTAGACTTAACCCTAGTCCTAATTATGCCTGTAACCCTAAAACTAACCCTATCTTGAACACTGATTCATACCCTAACACAAACCCTAACTCTAAATCTTATCCTAACCCCAAACTAACCCTAACACTAGACTAACCCTGAAACTAGCCATAACCATAACCCTAGTTTTTAGATTACCCATAAACCTAACATTGGCCCTAAACTTCTCACAAAACCTAGCCCTAACTGTAGACCTAAACTTAACCCTAAGCATAACCATAAAATTAAACCTACCTCTAACCCTAAACCAAGCTCAAACACTAAACCTTACACTAACCATAACCCTAGCCCAAACCCTGATTGTCACTCTAACCCTAGATCTAACTCTATCCATTACCTTAACCATAACCCTAAATCTAATGTTAACCCTAGCCCTATCCCTAACCTTAACCCTACCCTAGCCCTGACTCCAACCTAAGGCTCACAAAAGCCCTAACACTAGCCTTATCCCTAACCACTACCCTTAACCTAACCATAACACTAACCCAAGGACTAACTCTAACCCTAACCCTAGCCCTAATCCTCAACTTAACCCGAGCCCTAACACTAGATCAAAACCTACCCATAACCCTAACCATAAACCTAACCCTCATGATAAACCTGGACCTAAACCTAAACCTACCTAACCCAAAACATAAACCTAACCCTTGAACTAACTGAAACCTAACCCTAAACCTAACTCTAACCCTATATCAAATCCTAACCCTTATCCTAAACCTAACCCTACCCTAACCCTAAAACTAACCCAAACTCTAACCTGATATCTAACCCTATCAATTAACCTAACACTAATATTAACCCTAGCCATAACTCTAACACTAACCATAACCATAACACTAAACCTAACCTTAGCCCTAAAACTAACCCTAGCTCAAACCCTAAACTGTACCTTATCCTAATCCTAACCCTAAACCTATACCTAAACTTGACCCTAACCCTAACTCTAGCCTTAATCCTAATCATAACCCTAGCCCTAACCCTAGCTCTAACTCTATAAATTACCCTTAAAGATAACCCTAACCCTAATGCTAACCCTTGGCCTAATCTGAAACCTATCATGAAACCTAACCATATCCATTACCCTAAACCCAACCTGAAACCTATTCCTCACCCCTATTCATTACCCTAACCCTAAATCTAACCTTAATGTTAATTTGAGCCCTAAACCTAAAACTTAACCTAACCCAAACCCCAAACCTGACCCTGACTCAAATAATACCCCTAGCTATAAACCTGACCTTTCTCTAAACCTTTCCCTAAAACCATACCTAACTGTAACCTTAGACCAGATATTAGCCCTCACCCTAATTTTTGCCCTAAACCTAACACAAAACCTAGACTAATCCTAACCTTAAACCTAGACTTAATCCTAACCCAAACCATAGCCGTAGCCCTAACCCTAATGCTAATCATAAAACTAGTCCTAACCCTAACCCTAGCACTAAAACAAAACCGTGCAAGAGGCCAAAACCTAAACCTTAACTTAAACCAAATTCTAACACTACACCTAGACCAAACCCTAGCCCTAATTTGAGTCCTAATTCTAACCTTAAAATTAACCCTGACTCTGACTCATATCCTAACACTCACCCAATCTCTACACAACCCTAAATATAAATCAAACCCTAACAGTAACCCTAGAGCTAATTTGAGTCCTAACCCTAACCATAAATCTAACCTTGACCATGACTCATATCCTAACACTAACCATCGATATAAATATCACCCTAACCCTAACACTAGAACTACTCCTACCCCTAACCCTAAAACTGACCATAATTGTAACCCTAGTTCATACATTACCATTTCCTGAACCTTAATCTTAACCCTAACATAAAAACTAGCCCTAATCTAAGACCTAAACCTAGCTAAACCCTAACCCTAATACTAAACCTAACCCTAACAATAGCTCAAAGCCTAACCCTTACCATAAACATAGACCTAGACCTATCCCTAACTCTAACCCTAACCTTAGTTCTAACCCTATACTGAACCCTATCCCTAAATCTAGCTCTAAAACTACCCATTACCCTAACCATAACACTAAACCTATTGATAATCTTAGCCCAAAACCTAACGCTAACCCTAACCCTAACCAGAAATCTACCCCTAGGCATAACACTAAATATAACACTCGAATAGCCCTAAAACTAGCTCAAACCCTAACCCTTACCATACCTAAACATAACCATAGACCTAACACTAACCCTAAACTGATATCTAACCCTAACCCTAATCCTATATCTATCTGTATTCATTACTCGAAAACTAAATTAATTATAACCCCAACCCAAACCCTAACAGTAACCCTACCATAATTCTATCCCTTGACATAACCCTAACACTAACCCTACCATAATCCTATCCCTAGACCTAACCCTAACTCTAACCCTACCATAATTCTATCCCTAGACCTACCCTAAACCTAACCCTCGTGCTAGCCCTAAACCTAGCTCTATACCTAAACCTTACGCTAAACATAACCCTAAACCCAAACCCAGTTCTAACACTAAGCCTAAGCCTAAATCAAGACTTATTCCTAACCGTAACCCTAGCTCTAAACTTAGCTCCAATCTTATCTATTATCCTAAACATAACTCTTACCCAAATGCTAACCCTAGGCCTAACCCTAACCCTATCGCTAACCCAAACCCTATGAATTACCCTAAACCGAACCTGAATCCTAAACCAAACCCTATCATTACCCTAACCCTAACCCTAATGCTAGTGTGAGCCCTAAACCTAAATCCTAACCTAAATCAAACCCTAACCCTTACCCTAACTTTAATAATTCCCCTGGCTCGAAACTTGACCTTGCTCTAAACCTAACACTTACACTAGACATAGCCATAAACCTAATCCTAAAACTATCTTTAACCATAACGCTAGACCTGATGTTAGCCCTAGCCCTAATCCTAGCCCTAACACTAAAACAAACACTAGCCTTCATCCTAGCCCTAAACCTAGTCTTAATCATAACCTTAACACTAACCCTACTCTAAACCTAACTCTAACCCCCACCCTACCTCTAAACCTAGCTACAACACCATCTCTTATCCTAAAATTCTAACCCTAACCCTAACCATAACCATAATGATAGACCTAAGCTGAACACTAACCATAGCCCTAATCCTAGCACTAATTTAACTATATTCCTAACCATAACCATAACCCAAGCCTAAGACTAACTCTAATTTTCACAATAACCCTATCCCTAAGTCTAACCCTATTCCTTACCATAACCCTAATGCTAGCTCTAACCTTAGCCCTAAACCTCGCCCTATCCTTAGTCCTAAACCTAACCCTAGATCTAATCCTAACTCTAAATGTAATCCTAACACTAAGCCTAAGCCTAACACTAATACTAGCCCTAATCCTAATGCTAATTATAAAAGTAGCCCTAACAATAACCCTAGGACTAAAACAAAACTGAGCAGTAGCCCTAACCCTAAACCTTTACTTAAACCAAACCCTAATACTACAACTACACGTAACCCTATCACTAATTAGAGTTCTAACCCTAACGTTAAACTAACCCTGACCATGACTCATATCCTAACACTCACCCAGGCTCTAAACACCACTATAACCTGAAACCGAAAACTAACAGTAAGCCTAACCCTTATTTGAGTCCTAATTCTAATGCTAAGAGTAACTCTGAACCTGACTCCTATTCTAATACTAATCCTAACCTTAAAACTAACCCTAATATTAGAGGTCTAACCCGTAAAACTAATCCTAAATAGAACTCTAATTTTAACCCTCGATCTTACATTAGCCATTTCCCTAAACTTAGCCCTAACCCTAACAGAAAAAAAAATAGCCCTAACTGGGCCCTAAACCTAGCTAGAACCCTACCCCAAACGCTACCACTAACACTTGCTCTAACCCTATCCCTAACCGTAAGCAAAATGCTAAACCTAATGGTAAACCTAGACCCATCCCTAATCCTAAGGCTAACAAAAACCCTAACTCAATTAATAGTCCTAAACCTAGCCCTCATTCTAGCTCTAACCCTATCCCAAACCCTAACCCTAACCCTAACCCTGACCATTATTCTGACCATAATACTAACCCTAGGACTAAACCTGACCCTAACCCTATACCAAACCCTAACACTAGCCCTACCAATACTTACGCATAAGCCTAACCCTATCACAAGCCTTAGACCTAAACATAATCCTAAATCTAGTCTTAACTCTAGCCCTAGACCAAAAAAAAAAAAAAAAAAAAAAAAAGGAGCCCTAACAATAACACTTAACCTAACACAAAGACTAAACCTAATCCTAGACATAATCCTAATCCTAATTCTGGCTTTAACCTTAACTCTATCTCTGATCTGAACACTGACCCTCCCTTTAACACTAAACCTATCTCTAAACCTGACCCTAAATGAAAACCTAAACCTAACACTACACCTAGTTATAACCCTAATGCTATAACTAGCCCTAATCATAACCTTAACTCTCACATTACCCATAGCCTTAACCTTATGCCTTAACCTAACCCAAAATGTAGAGCGAATCCTAGGCCTAAACCTAGCCCTAAGCGTAACCCTAACCCTAACCGTAGCCTTAGTCCTAAC
Source organism: Marmota monax (assembly GCF_021218885.2). NCBI lineage: Eukaryota > Metazoa > Chordata > Mammalia > Rodentia > Sciuridae > Marmota > Marmota monax. Next base: position 9,416 of record NW_026695078.1, read on the forward strand.
CCTAGCTCAAAGCCTAATCCTTACCCTAAATATAAACTTAGACCTATCCTTAACTCTGAAGCTAACCCTAGTCCTAATTCTAAACTTAACCCTAGCCCTAAACCTAGCTTTAAACCTACCCATAACACTAACCCTAACCCCATTAATAGTCTTAAATGTAGCCCTCACTCTAGCTCTAACTCTGTCCCAAACCCTAATGCTAACACTGACCCTTATTCTAACACTAGCCCTAACCCTAATCCTGACCCTAGCCTTAGTCCTAATCCTAGCTAAAAGCCTAATCCTTATCCTAAATATAAACTTAGACTTATCCCTAACTCTGAAGCTAAACCTAGCCCTCATTCTAACCTTAACCCTAGCCCTAAACCTAGCTCTAAACCTACTCATTACACTAACCCTAACCCTAACCCCACTAATAGTACTAAATGTAGCCCTCACTCTAGCTCTAACTCTATCGAAAACCCTAATGCTAACCCTGACACTTTTCTGAACCTAACACTAACCCTAGGTCTAAACCTGACCCTAAATCCAGACCAAACCCTGACACTAACTCTAGACCTAAACCTAATTCTAAATCTAGCCTTAACTCTAGCACTAGGCCCAAACAAAAACTTATCCCTAACAATAACCCTTAACCTAACCCAAACACTAAACCTATACCTAGACCTAAACCTAGTCCTAATTCTGGCTCTGAACCTAATTCTAACTCTAACCTGAACACTGACCCTGCCTTTAACAGTAAATTTACCTCTAAACCTGACCCTAACCGAAAATATAAACCTAACACTAGACCTAGCCATAACCCTAACCCTACAACTAGCCTGAATCATAACCCTAGCTCTCACATTATCCATAGCCCTATCCATTTGCCTTAACCTAACACAAAACCTAGAGCAAATCCTAGGCCTAAACTTAGCCATAAGCCTACCCCTAAACCTAACTCTAGCCCTAACCCAAATCTGAACCCTAGCCTTAGTCCTAAACCTAGCTTGAAGCCTAACCCTTACCCTAAATATAAACTTAGACCTATCGCTTATTCTAAAACTAAAAGTAGCCCTAATCCTATCCTTAATCCTAGACTTAAACTGAGCTCTAAACCATCCATTACCCTAACCATAATCCTAACCCTACTGATAACCCTAACCCTAAACCTACCGTAATCCTATACCTAGACCTAATGCTGAAACTAACCCTCGACCTAGCCCTAGCCTTATCTCTAGTTCAAACCCTCACCCGTACCCTAAACATAACCCTAGCCCAAACCCTAACCAAAATCCTAGCCTAACCCTTACCCTAACTCTATCCCTAGCCTTGATTCTAACCCAAACACTCAACCTACCCCTAACCCTTACTCAATCCCTGTCCCTTTCCCTTAACCTAACTATAAGACTTACCCTAAGCCTAAGCCTAACCCTAACCCTATCCCTAATCTTAAACTTACCCCTAGCCTTAACTCTAGCTCTAACCTCACTCATTACCCTAACCCTAACCATAAACCTCATGATAATCATAGCCCTAACCCAAAACCTATTCTAATCCTAACTATAAAACTAACCCAAGACCTAACTTTAAACATAATCTTTGCCGTGGTCCTAACCTTAGCTCAAACTTTAACCATATCATAAATCTAACCCTAACCCTAGTCCTAAACCTAAACCTAACCCTAACTCAACATCTAACCGTGTCCATTACCCTAAACCTAATGGTAACCCTAGACCTAACCATAATACTAACACTAATCCCAAACATGACTTTAACCCTAGTCCTAACCCTAAACCTAACCCTATCCTTAGCACTAACCCTAGCTCAAACCTTAAAGTGTACCCTAAACCAAACCCTAACCCTAGCCTTATCCCTAATCCTAACCCTAAATTTAGCTGTAATCCTAACCATAACTCTATCCCTAACATTACCTCTAACCCTATCAATTACCCTAATGATAGCCATTACCCTAATGCTAACCCTAAGCCTAACCCTAACCCTATCCATTACCTTAAACCTAACCTGAACCTTAAACCCAGCTGGAAGCATAAAACTAACCCTATCCATTACCCTAACCCTAACTCTAACCATAACACTAATTTCAGTCCTAAGCCTAAAAATTAACCTACCCAAACCCAAAACCTGTTCCTGACCATTTTAATACCCTTAGCTCTAAACCTGAACCTTACCCTAAACCTAACTCTGACACTAGACCTAGCCATAAAACTTACCCTAAAACTATCCCTAACTGTAAACCTAGACATGATATTAGCCCTAGCCCTAATACTTGCCATAACCCTAACACAAACGCTAGCCCTCATCCTAGCCCTAAACCTAGCCTTGATCGTAACCTGTACCCTAACTTAGCCCTATCCCTAATTTTATCCCTTGCCCTAGTTCTGAACCAAGCTATAACTTCGTCCCTTCTCCTAACACTAACCCGAACCCTAGCCCTAGACCTAAACCTACAACTAACCCTAGACCTGATCCTAGCCCTAATTTAGCCCTAACCCTAACCCTAAACCTAACACTAGCACTAAGACTAGCTCTATCTCTCACCCTAGCCCCATTCCTAGTTCTAACCCTATCCCGTACCATAACCCTAACACTTGCCATAACCTTAGCCCTAACCCTAGCCCTAGCCCTAACCTTAAATATAACCATAATTCTAAATCTAACCCTAAACCCACCATAAAACTCACACTAACATTAGCCCTAACACTAACGCTAATACTAAAACTAGCCCTAACATAGTTATAGCCCTAAAATAAAATCGAGCCACAACCTTAACCCTAAACTTCAACCTAAAACAAAACTTAACCCAACTCCTGGCCCTAACCCTAGCACTAATTCCAGTCCTATCGTAACCCTAAAACTAACCTTGACCCTGACTCTGACCCTGTAACTAATCCTACCTCTAACTTCACCCTAAAAATAAACCTAACACTAAAACTAGACATAGCCCTAAACCCAACGCTAAAAGTAGCCCTAATCATAACCCTAGTTCTTACATTAGCTGTAGCCCTAACCCAAAGCCTAGCCCTAATCTGAGCCTACACCTCTTTTTAACACTGACCCTAACAGTGGCCCTAGCCCTAAACATTACCCTAAACCTAACCCTAACCCTAAAACTTTCCCTAAGCCTAAACCTAACCCTAGCCTTATTCTTAAGCATAAACCTAGACCTAACCCTAGCTCTAACCCTATCCGTTACCATAACCCTAACCCTAACCCTAATGCTAACTCTAGGATAACCCTAACCCTATCTGTAATTCTAAATTTATCCATTACCCTAAACCTAACCTGAACCCTAAACCCAACCATATCCATTACCCTAACCTTCACCCTAACCCTAAAGATAATTGGAGCCCTAACCCTTAAAATTAACCTAACCCAAAGCATAACTGTTACCGTGAAACTAATAATAACCGTATCTCTAAAACTGACCCTAACCCTCAACCTAACACTTACACTAGAATTAGCCATAAACCTCACCCTAAAACGAACCCTAACCATAAACCTAGAACTGACATTAGCCCTAGCCCTAATCTTAGCCCTAACCATAACACAAAAACTAGCCCTAATCCTAGCACTTAACCTAGCTTAATCTTAACCCTAACCCTAGCCCTGAAGCTAGGCCTAGTTCTAACTATAATCCTAGCGCTAATCCTAGTATTAATTTTGACCTAACAAAACCCTAGCCCTAAGATTAACTCTAACTCTCACTGTAGTTCTATCCCGAGTTTTAAACCTATCCCTTAAAATAACTCAAACCCTAGCCATAAACTTAGCACCAACCCTAGCCAAAATTTTGCCACTAACCCTTAACATAAACATAACCCTAGCCCTAAACCTAACCCTAACCCTAATCCTAGCCCTCATCCTAAACATAAACAAACCAAACCCTAGTTCTAAATCTATCCATTACCCTAAACATAAACCTAACCCTAAGGCTAATCCTAGAGATAAACTTAACCCTAGTCTTAAACCTGACCTACAATAACCCTAAGCCTCACCCTGGCCCTAACCATAGGTCAAACCCTAACACTAACCATAGTCCTAACCCTTTTACCCTACCTTAACCCTATACCCAATCCTAAACATAACCCTAGCCCTAAACTTACCCATTACCCTAAACATAAGCCTAACCCAAATGCTAACACTAGGCATAAACTTAAATCTATCAGTAACACTAATCCTATCCATTACCTAAACCTAACCTGAGCATTACACCTAACCCTATCAATTACTCTAACCCTAACCCTAATACTAACACTAATGCTAATTCAAGCACTAAACCTAAACCACAATCCAAACCAAACTCTGAGCAACGCACCGACTCTAATAATACACCTAGCTCTAATCCTGACCCTTACCCTAAACCTAACTCTTACACTAGACCCAGATGTAAAATTAACCATAGCACTATCCCTAACAAAACATAGACCTGACATTAGCACTGTACCTAATTCTTGCCCTAAACCTAACACAAACCCTAGCCCTCATCGTAGCCCTAAACCTAACTTTAATCCGAATCTGAAACCTAACCCTAACCCAATCCCTAATTTAAATCCTCGCCCTAGTTCTGAACCTAGGTATAACCACATCCATTCCCCTAATCCTAACCCTAACCCTAACACTATCACTAACCCTAACCCTAGTCCTAACACTAGGCCTAACCATAACAGTAAACCTAGCTCTAATCCTAGCACTAATTTATCACTAAATATAACGCTTACTCTAACCCTAGCCCTAAGACCAACTCTAACTCTTGAGCTAGACTGACTTCTAGTACTAACCTCATCTGTTACTGTTACACTTATACTAGCCCTAACCCTAGATCTAACCGTAATAATAAATCTAACCCCTACCCTAAGCCTAACCATAGCTGTTACCGTGAAACTAATAATAACCATATCTCTAAAAGTGACCCTATAAATAATAAATCTAACCCCTACCACAAGCCCTTAGAGTATCGCTAATCCAAAAACTAGCCCTAACCCAAGCCCTACATACACCTAAAACAAAACTGAGCCACATCCCTAATGCTGATCATAACCTAAATGTAACTGCATACCTGACATTATCCCTAGGCCTAATTCTTGTTCTAACCTTAATGTATTACCTAAAACTACACCTAACCTTAATCTTAGCTCTAATTCAAATGTTATCCCTAACCTTAAAACTGACACTGACTCTGACTCTGACCCTATCCCTTGCCCTATCTCAAATCATCACCCTAAACTAAACCTAATCCTAACACTAGACCTAGCCCTAACCCTAACCCTAAATTTAGCCCTAATCGTAATGCTAGTTCTTACACTAGCCATAGCCCTACCTTAGCCCTAAACTAATCTAAAACCTAGCCCTAATCTGAGCCCTAACCCTAGCTTTAACCCTAACCCTAACCCTTACCCTAAACCTAATCCTAACCCTAGACTTAATCCTAACCATAACCCTAGTCCTAACCCTAGCTCTACTCCTATCCATTACCTTAACCATAAACCTAACCCTAATGCTAACCCTAGGATAACCCTAACCCTATTGATAACTCTAACACTATTACCTATACCTCACCTGAACCTTAAACCTAGCCATATCCATTACCCTAACCCTAAACGTACCCCTAATGCTAATTTGAGCCCTAAACCTAAACCTTAACCTAAACAAACCCTAACCCTTTTCCTGACCCTAATAATACCCCTATGTAAAACTGAACCTAACCTTTAACCTAACCCTTACACTATACCTAACCATAAACTTAACCCTAAAACTATCCTTAACCATAACACTAGACCTGACCTTAGCCCTAGGCCTAATGCTAGACAAAAACCATAGCCCTAATCTTGACAATAAAATTAGCCTTAATCCTAACCCTAACACGAACTCTAGCCCTCACCCTAAATTGAACCTTCACCCTAACCCTAAACCTAGCTATAACATCATACCATACCCTAACCCTAATCCTAACCCTAGCCCTAAACCAAGGCCTCGCCAAAATACTAACCCTTCCTCTAATCCTAACGCTAATTTAGCCCTAATCCTAAACCTAACCATATCCCTAGCCCTAAGACTAACTCTAACTCTCGCCCTAACCCTATCCCTAGATCTAAACTTATCCCTTTCTATAAGCAAAAGCCTAGCCCTAACCCTAGCGCAAACCTAGCCCTAAATATAGGCCTAGCTGTAAACCTAGATCTAACCCTAACTCGAAATCTAACCCTAACACTAAAGCTAAACCTCACCATAACAGGAGCCCTAACCCTAATGCTAATTTGAAAACTTGCCCTAAGCCTAGCCATAGCCCTCAAACAAAACTGAGCTATAGCCTTAATATTAACTCTTAACCTAAACCAAATCCTACTGTTACACCTAGCCCTATCCCTAACCCTACAACTAATATTGACCCTGACTCTGAACCTAAAACTAACCCTAGCTCTAAATATCACCCTAACCCTAAACCTAAAACAAAAACTAGACCTAGTCCTAATCCTAACCAGAAAACTAGCACTAATCGTAAAGCCAGTTCTTACATTAGCAATAGCCCTAACCCTATCACAAAACCTAGCCCTAACCTGAGCCCTAATTGTAGCTTTCACCCTAGCCCTAACCCTAACCCTAACCCTAGCTCTAAACTTATCCCTTACCTTAAGTCAAACCCTGACCCTAATGCTACCCTAGTTATAACCCTAATCGTTAGCCTGCCCCAAACTTTAACTCTATTACTAGTCCCAACCCTAGACCTCATTCTATCTCTAACCCTAATCCAAAGCCTAACCCTAACCCTGACCCTTATTCTGACCCTAAAACTAACCCTAGAAATAAGCCTGAGCCTAATCCTAAATAAAACCCTAACAGTAGCTCTACCGGTAAACCTATATGTAAACCTAACCATAACACTAGCACTACACCCAACTTAATCCTAAATATAGCCATAACTCTAGACCTAGCCTTAAACAAAAACCTAGCCATAGCACTAACAATAACCATTAACCTAAAACAAAGACTAACCCTACTCCTAGGCCTAAACCTAGTTCTAATTCTGGCCCTAACACTAAATCCAAAACTAACCTGAACACTGAGCCTTACCATAAAATAAACCCTAGCTCTAAACTTTATCATAACCCAAAACCTAACCCTAAAGCATGATTTATCAATAACCCTAACCCTCAAACTAGCCATAACCATAACCCTAGCAATTACATTACCCCTAGCCCTAATGCAAGGAATAAACCTCACATAAAACATAGCCCTAAACCTAGTCCTAAGCATAACTCTAACATTAACCTAACCAACCCTACCGTAATGCTTGCTGTAGCCCTTACCCTTGCTCAAAGTCTAACCCTTGCCCTAAGCCTAACCCTACTCTAACCCTAATCCTAATCCTAGCCGAATCCTAATTGTAACCATACACAAATCCTATATCTAAATTTATCGATCACTTTAAACATAACCCTAACCCCAATGCTAACCCTAGCCCTAACACTAACCATAACCATAACCATAGCCGTGACTCTAACCCTAAACCTCTTGTGAGCCCTAATCCTAGCTCAAACCCTAACACTTACCCTAAACCTAATTTAACACTAACCCTAAGCCTAACCCTAATCCTAGCTGTAATCCTAACCTTAACCCGATCCCTATCACTAGCACTAACCCTATCCATTGCCCTAAACATAAGCCTAACCCAAATGTTAACACTAGGCCTAAACTTAACCCTATGCCTAACAGTAACCCTATACAGTACTCTAAACCTAAAGTGAACCCTAAACCTATCACTATCCATTACTCTAATTCGAAACCTAACCCTAACACAAATTCCAGCCCTAACTGAAAACCTTAACCCAAACCAACCATAACTCGGATTCTGACCCTAATAATACACCTAGATCTAAACCTGACCCCTACCCAAAACCTAACCTTTATATTTAGACCTAGCCATAAACCAAACCCTAAAACTATCCCTAATTTTAACCCAAGACCTGATATTAACCCTAGCCCTAATCTTAGTCGTAACCCTAACACAAACCCTAGCCCTCATCCTAGCCCTAAACCTAGCCTTAATCGTAACCAGAACCCTCACCCTATCCCTATCCCTAATTTTAATCCTTTCCCTAGCCCTGAACCAAGCTATATAACTCATCCTTGCCCCTAAACCTAAACCTAACCCTAGCCCTAAACATAAGCCTAACCTTAACACTTATCCTAGTGCTAATCCTAGCCCTAATTTAGCCGAACCTTAACACTACCCCAACGCTAGCCGTAAGACTAACTCTAATCCTCAACACTAGCCCTATTTCTATTTCTAACCCTTTCCATTACTGTAACCCTCAAGCTAGACCTACCCTTAGCCCTAACCCTACTAACTAGCAATAATACTGTCTCTAAATTGAGTCCTAGGCCTCAAATTAACCCTGACCCAACTTTTATCCAAACACTAACCCTATCTCTACATATTACTCTAACCCTAAAGCTAAAACTAACACAAGACCGAGCCCAAACCCAAACCCTAAAACTAACCCTTATTGTAAACCTAGTTCTTACATTGGAAATAGCCCTAATCCTAACACAAACATAGCCTTAATGCGAGCCCTAACTAGATATAACCCTATCCCTAACACTAACACTAGCCCTAAACCTAATCCTAAAAGTAGTTCTAAACCTAGCTCTATCCCTATCCCTAGCACTAAACCAAAACTTATCCTTAATGCTAAACCTAGTCCTAATCCTAATACTTAGCCTAAATGAAACACTAACCCTATTACTAGTCCTAACCCTAGCCCTCATTGTAGCTCTAATCCTAATCCAAAACCTAACCCGAACCTTCACCCTTATTCTGACTCTAATACTAATTATAATTCTAAACCTGACCCTAACCCTAAACTGAAACCTGAAACTAGCCCTACCAGTAACCTTATACCTAAACCTAATCCTAACACTAGTAATAGACCTAAACTTAATCCTAAATCTAGTGATAACTATAGCCCTAGACCTAAACAAAAACTTAGTCCTAGCCCTAACACTAACCATTAGCCTAAAACAAACACTATACCTAACATATACCTAAACTTGTCCTAATTCTGCCTTTCACCCTAACCCTAACACTTACGTGAACACTGACGCTGACATTAACACTAAGCCTAACTCTAAACCCGAACCTAAACCAATATCTAAATTGAACACTAGACCTAGCCATAGCCCTAACCCTAAAACTAGCCCTAATTAGAATCCTAGATCTTACATTAACCACAGCCCTAAACCTAACACAAAACCTAGCCCTAATCCAAGGCATAAACCTATCCTAAGCATAATCCTCACCATAACCCTATCCCTCACTCTAACCCTAACCCTCACCTTAGTCTTAACTCTAGCTCAAAGCCTAACCCATAGCCTAAACATAACCCTAGGACTATCTCTAACCATAACCCTAACCCTAGACCTAATCCTAAATTTAACCCTATCCCTAACCCTAGCTCTAACTTTAGCCATTATCTTAACTTTAACCATAACTCTAATGATAACCCTAACTCTAACACTAACCAAAACCCTAATAAAAACCATAAACCTAGCCTAAACCTAACCCTAAACCTAACACTTGCTGTAGCCCTAACCCTAACTCAAACCCTAAACCTTACCCTAAACCCAACTGTAACCTAGCCCTAAAACTAAACTTAATCCTAAATCTAACCTTAACACTAAAGGTAACCTTCATCTAACCCAATCTATTACCCTAAATCTAACCCTAACTCTAATGTAAACCCTAGCCCTAACCCTATGCATAACCCTGATCATAACCATAACCCTAATCCTACACCTAACACTAAACCTAACCCTCACCCTAGGACTAACCCTAGCTCAAAACCTAAACTATACCCTAAACCTAACCTAACCCTCCCTAAGCTAGGATTGCTACCCCTAACCCAAACCCTAAACCTAACTCTAGACCTAATCTTAACAATAACCTTAGCCCTAACCCAAGCTCTAACCCTATACATTACCTTAATGAGAACTCCAATACTAATGCTTACCCTAAGCCTATCCCTAACCATTTTGCTAACCTGAAACTTCTCCATTCTCCTAAACCTACCCTGAAACCTAAACCTACCCTATCCATTACTCTAACCCTAACCCTAATGCTCATTTGAGCCCTATATTTAAACATTAAGCAAAAACAAACTCTAACCTGGATCCTGACCCTAAAAATACACCTAGCTCTAAACTTGACCTTACCCGAAGCCTAACACTTACACTAGACCTAGACAAAAACTTAACCCTAAATCTGCCCTTACTGTAATACTAGACCTTACATTAGCCCTAGCCCTAATTCTAGAACTGAACCGACAACAAACCCTAGCACTCATCCTAGCCCTAAACCTAGCCTTAATAATATCCCTAACTCTATCCTTAGCCCTAACCCTAATTCTAACCCTCACCTTACCTCTAAACCTAGCTATAATGTCATTCTTTACCCTAAAGATAACCATAACCCTAGTCCTAATGCTAAGCCTAAGGTGAACACTAAATCTAGCCCTAATCCTAGCCCTAATTTAGTGCAAACTTCCAGCTGCCAGCAAACTTCCAGCTGCCGGCTGATGATTGGCTCACAGCAGCCCCAGCAACATCTAGCTGATTGGCTCCTCGGCCCCAGCAACATCTAGCTGATTGGCTCCTCTGCGGTGATGCTCATTGGACTGTTTCCCTGCCCTTTCAGACCACGGAGCTGCTCATTGGGGGACTTTTTTGGCTCCGCCCACGTGACCCAGCCAATCGGCCTCAAGAGCAGGAGGATTGTGGGAGGTGGGAAGAAGCTTGTGTGGGAGAGAGAGGCTTGTGGAAAGCCGGTGGTGGCAGTTGAGGCTCTGAGGGTTTTTCCTGAGAGACTATTTTGTTTGTCGTGTGTGGTTCTAAAAATAAAGTTAGTTTCTTTTGACAAGTGGCTCCTGATTGTGCCCAGCCAGACTGCGGCATTTGGTGGCTCGCACGGGGAGCGACTGAGGGTAAGTGAAACTGCTCGCCCCTGAGGGCAGGGCGAGAGGATGGGTAGCCATTTTAAGATTCTTCTTTTGTTATTTTGTTTCACTTTTGTTTTAAGTTGCCTGTCCCTGGAGATGAGTGAGACGGAAGAAAAACCGCTCACATCTGAGGAAAAACTATTTACGTCTGAGGAACAGATAGGGAGAAAGGACGGATGCCCATGTCAGGAGGATAGAAAGGCTATAATGAGTTTCTGTTGTTCCCTTTTTATTTCATTCTGTCTCGGTTTTGTTTGGCGTCATCTTGTTGGGTTGTATTATAGTAGAAATACGGGATCAGAAATTAGTAAAAAACAAACTGAAAGAGTGTTAAGTAAATTGTTAGAGGAAGGAGGCATCCCAGTAAAATCAAGAGCAGTCAGGGCATACGTTGATACAATACAAAAATGTAGCCCATGGCTTTTTAAGGAGGAGTTGTTAAATATATCACAATGGAACCATCATGGTGAAGATTTAAAAAGAATAGAAAAGAAAAGCCCAGGGACTCTGCCAGTTGGCACATTGCCATTGTGGACGTTCATATCTTGTTTGCTTAGTCCAAAGCCTTCAGTTCAGACAATGGTAGAGGAAGGAGAAGACATAATGATTCAAGTAAAAGAGAAGGTCTCTCAAGTTAGTCAGACAGAGAAAGAAAGTGTAAAACAGAAAAAGCCATCAGGGGGAAAGGTACAACAGGAGACTGCTACTAACACCTTTCTATCACCAGAGGGTGTAAGTGTCCAACCAACAGCACCACCTCTACAGGAGACTGCTACTAACACCTTTCTATCACCAGAGGGCGAAAGTGTCCAACCAACAGCGCCACCTCCATATGCTGGGAGGCCCCCAACCCCCACAGTTGATAGTTGGGATCCTGAGACAAGGTCTCAAATATTAACATGCCCTGTATTTGAGGCAGGAGGGCAGCGATTTTACCAAGTTTTAAATTTCAAAACAGTGAAGCAGCTAAAAGAGGCTGTAACAACCTATGGTCCTCAAGCACCCTTCACTGTAAGCTTGGTCGAATCCATTAACAACTTGAACATGACGCCAGCAGATTGGGCTAATATGTGTAAAGCTGTGCTAAATGGAGGACAATACCTGTTATGGAAGGTTGCCAATGAGGAATTTTGCAAGGAGACGGCTAGGCGAAATGCAGCAGCTGGTTATCCTCAGAGAAATCTAGATATGTTGTTAGGAAAGGGACCTTATGAGGATCAGCAGCAACAAATTGCATATGATCCTGGCGTATACGCACAAATTGCTGCAGATGCAATTAAGGCATGGAAGACTTTACAAGGACATGGAGGTTTACAAGGTCAATTATCTAAGGTAATACAAGGAGCTAATGAACCTTATGCTGAATTTGTAGATAGGCTTATTCAAACAGCTACCAGAGTTTTTGGGAATACAGAACAAGCAATGCCATTACTAAAACACCTGGCTTATGAGCAAGCAAATCGTTGGTGCAGAGATATCATTAGACCATGGAAACATGAAGATTTAAACACATATATTAAATTATGTAGAGACATTAATGAACAAGAGCAAGTCGTGGCAGCTGCAGTAAAACAGGCTTTAGATGCCAGAGACATTAATGAACAAGGGCAAATTGTGGCAGCTGCAGTAAAACAGGCTTTAGATGCCAGGCCAAGAACATGCTACAATTGTGAACAAACAGGACATTTTAAAAGGAATTGCCCCATTGGAGGAGGGTTTAACAAAACTAGGTATCAAAGGAGTAGAATACCAGGTATTTGCCCACGATGCCGTAGAGGGAGACATTGGGCTAATGAATGCCGTTCTCAAACCACCATAGAGGGTACTCCATTATCAAAAAACGAACAAGGACCAGGTGTTTATCCACAATATCGTGGAGAAAGGCATCGGGCTCCATTGCCAAAAAACGGACAGGGGGGCCCAATGCTCCGGGGCCCAAAACCACAAATATACGGAGCACTGGAGGAACCCAGCAACCCCATCAGGGTAGTGCCCAGGACACATTGTCCATCAGATCCCTCATCAGACAAACCAGAGGGAGCGCAGGGTTGGACATCTGCGCCTCCGCCAGAGCAGTACTAACTCCAGAGATGGGAGTTCAAATCATTCCCACAGGGGTGAAAGGACCTCTTCCCAAAGGAACAGTAGGCTTATTATTGGGACGCAGCTCTTCTACTCTAAAAGGACTTATGATAAGTCCTGGGGTAATTGATCCCGATTATGAAGGTGAAATAAAAATTATAGCCAGTTCTCCAAAGGGTATATCAGTAATTTCACCAGGAGATAGAATAGCACAGTTACTAATAATACCCAGCCTACATGATAAATTTTCCAGTCGTACTGTAGAAAGAGGTTCCAAGGGATTAGGCTCCACAGGTGTAGATTGGGCTATGCTTTCTTTAAATTTAGATTCTCGCCCCATGCTAAAACTAAATATTCAAGGACATGAATTTAATGGGCTACTGGATACAGGTGCAGACCTTAGCATCATCTCTCGTCAAGAATGGCCAAAACATTGGCCATTACAACAAGCCACTCAAACGCTTCGAGGCCTAGGAGTGGCAACTAATCCCCATAGAAGTGCAATGGTATTAGATTGGAAGGATCCTGAAGGATGTGAAGGAACTATACAGCCATATGTATTGGATCATCTTCCCGTAAATTTATGGGGACGAGATGTCCTAGATCAATTAGGTTTGACATTAACAAATAACATCAACCAAAATGCACCCACTATTATGACTAGACAAGGTTTTAGGAAAGGAAAAAGATTAGAAAAACAAGAACAAGGTATAGCAGCACCAATACAAATAGATCAAGGGAGAGACAGACATGGGTTGGATTTTCAGAAAGGGCCACTGAGACAATAAAAATTACTTGGAAATCAGAAAGACCAGTATGGGTTCCTCAGTGGCCCCTGACTAAAGAAAAGATACAAGCAGCCCATGACCTGGTCAAACAACAATTAGCAGAAGGACATATACAACCTTCTGTATCTCCCCATAATACTCCCATTTTTGTCATCAAAAAGAAATCTGGTAAATGGAGATTATTGCAAGATTTAAGAGCCATTAATAATGAGATGGTTATTATGGGACCTGCTCAATCAGGGATTCCTCAGTTGTCTGCTTTGCCAAAAACCTGGTATGTTTTAGTTATAGATATTAAAGATTGTTTTTTTTCAATTCCAATTCATCCTGAGGATAGTCCACGTTTTGCATTTACTATCCCTGCACTGAATCATGAAGGTCCTGATCAGAGATATGAATGGAAAGTACTCCCTCAAGGGATGGCTAACAGCCCAACTATGTGTCAAATTTATGTTAACAAAGTAATCCAGCCACTTAGAAATCAAAATCCTGAACTACAAATATTTCACTATATGGATGATGTATTATTAGCACACAAAGATAAAAACACATTGCTAGAATGTTATGCCACACTTACAAACTTATTAAAAAATTATAATCTAGAGATAGCAATAGATAAAGTACAATTAAATTTTCCAATTAATTATTTAGGAGTTCTATTATCCTCAACCATGGTCCGTCCACCAAAAATTCAAATACGAGTAGATCAACTCAAATCACTTAATGACTTTCAAAAGTTATTAGGAGACATAAATTGGATAAGGCCTTATTTAGGTATACCAACAGGAGAGTTGGGACCTTTATTTGATATCCTAAAAGGTCCATCAGATCCAAATTCACCCCGAATGTTAACGCCTGAAGCAAGAAAGGCATTAAAAATCATTGAAACATATATGGAAAATATGCATTTGGATAGAATTGATATAAGTTTGCCTTTATTATTTATTGTACTACCAACAAAAAATATTCCTACAGGAGTATTTTGGCAAGAAGGTCCATTATTATGGATACATTTATCTTATTCTCCTAACACTATTCTTACTAGGTATCCTGAGGCTGTAGGACAATTAATACTCAAAGGAATAAAAGCAGCAAAGGGAGTGTTTGGAATTTCTCCCAATAAAATTATTACTCCATATACTATGAATCAAATTGATGAGTTAGCTAATGAGTTAAATACTTGGGCAATAATCATGTGCAAATCTAATGTTTCATTTGATAACCACTTACCATCTAATCCTTTATTGTCTTTTTGGTCATTGCATCCTGTAATTTTTCCAAAAATGACAAGAAAAACACCTATCATGAATGCTCCAAATATATTCACTGATGGGTCAAATAATGGTACAGCAGCAGTAGTTACCCCTGATCAAACTTTTACATTTTTAGTACCCAAACAATCAGCTCAAAAGGTAGAGCTTAATGCAGTTTTACAAGCTTTTGTGATGTTTAAAGATTCTGTATTTAATTTATTTTCTGATAGTCAGTATGTAGTTAATGCTATAGTATCTCTTGAAGATGCTGGTAGGATTTCCCCTTCTTCTACTGTTTTCTCTTTGCTTTCCACTATACAAAGTCTAATCTGGGACAGAAAAGATCCATTCTTTATAGGACATATCAGGGCACATACAGGATTGCCTGGAGCCCTTAGTTTGGGCAATGATTTAGCAGATAAAACTACACATGACATACATATTTTCTCTACACTAGAAGAAGCTATAAATTTTCATAAAAAGTTCCATGTCAATGCTAATACTTTACAAAAGCACTTTAAAATAACTAAGGAACAAGCTAGACAAATAATAAAACAATGTCAAAATTGTGTGACCTTTTTACCACAAGTTAATCTTGGAGTCAATCCTAAAGGATTGATACCTAACCATATTTGGCAGATGGACGTCACACACTTGCCAGAATTTGGAAAATTAAAATATTTGCATGTTACAGTTGATACTTCTTCTGGATTTTTGATGGGCTCCCTTCATGCCGGAGAAAAAACTAAAGATGTTATAGCTCATTGCTTACAAAATTTTGCCACTGTGGGTGTTCCAAAACAGTTAAAAACAGATAATGCCCCTGGTTATACTTCTACCTCTTTTAAACAATTTTGCTCAACATTTGGCATTACTCATATAACAGGAATCCCATACAATCCACAGGGACAAGGCATAGTTGAAAGAGCTCATCAAACTATTAAAATGTACTTATTAAAGCAAAAAGAAGGAATTGGGAAGGGGTATATATTCCCCAAAGATAAACTTAAAATAACCCTTTTTACTCTAAACTTTTTAAATTTGGATTCATCAGGACTTAGTGCTGCGGAAAGGCATATGTGTCCAAAAAATGTACATAAGCCCAAGGTACTTTGGAAGGATATTCTAACAGGACAATGGAAAGGTCCTGACCCAGTAATTGTCTGGAGTCGAGGGTCTGTTTGTGTGTTTCCACAGGGAGAACAGCAGCCGATTTGGATTCCAGAGAGATTAACCAAGGTCCTGACCCAGTGATTGTCTGGAGTCGGGGGTCTGTTTATGTGTTTCCACAGGGAGAACAGCAGCCGATTTGGATTCCAGAAAGATTAACTAAAGCGATTTCTACAGACCAAAAAGAAGATGATTTGGCTCAAATCCATAACAACTGATATCCAAAACTCCAGTTTGGCTATTCTTACATCTGCAACAGAACCAGGATGCTTTTTTCAATATCTATTTTATTATTGCCCTTTGCCATATCATGAAGTTCTATTTTGTTTTTTGAGCTCATACAGACCTAGGTTAATGTTTTGCTGATCAGTTCTATTTTTTGACTATAGAGTTTTTAAACATTGCAATGGAGATTTCACCTGTAAAAAGTTATAAGGCCTTTACTGTAATGTTATGTGTTGTATGTATTATATTATGTGTGCACACTTGTGTTTTGTGTTATATGTTTGAATGTACGTATGTCCATATATCATATATGATGAGCGCTCATGATAAAATGGATCCAAATATTTTTTTTTCACGTGATTTATATGGTTTAATTTAAATTGGGTAAACAACTGTTGAGGATTGTTTTAATATGTAAACAAAAAAGAAGGTTAACAGATCTGTTTGTTTACTTTCACCTTTCCTTTTCATTATATTTAATAATTCTCTTAAAGACAATGTAAATTGTTAAGAAAATTGTTTTCTTTTAGTGCCTTCTGTAATGTTACATAATTTTTTCTTTAGCCATTATTGCCAGAATTCCTCTCTTCATCCCAGTGCCGGTGAAGACAATGTAAATTGTTAAGAAAATTGTTTTCTTTTAGTGCCTTCTGTAGTGTTACATAATTTTTTCTTTAGCCATTATTGCCAGAATTCCTATCTTCATCCCAGTGCCGGTGAAGACAATGTAAATTGTTAAGAAAATTGTTTTCTTTTAGTGCCTTCTGGAATGTTACATAATTTTTTCTTTAGCCATTATTGCCAGAATTCCTATCTTCATCCCAGTGCTGGTGAAGTCAAAGATAAAACCAATCTACAGCTTCTACAATAGCCATCACTGAACTGCTTGCAGAACTTGCCTGGACACATTGTGAGCTCACCTGTATGCATTGTGAACTATCTGTTGGTGCAGCGACTTATGGTAGTGTTGGGGTATTTTTGCTGATGATGTCACCGGTGGTACAATTTTTCAAAGGAGCCCTCAATTGGCTTAATGTCATGGCATTTTGCATCCTCCTCTACTAGTGATGGTCTAAAATTTGGGGGCCAACAGAGGTGAGGCAAAGAACCTCACCCCCCCACAGGTGCAAAGGCCTATCCACAAGTATGGCTGTATGCTGGACCGGTAGTCAGTGACGGGTATGATCCAATTGCAGTGGTACCAACCTAAGACAGGAGGCTGACGCCTAGATGTCAGTTCATCCGATGACGGGTAAGGACCATATGTTGAATTGGACTGCCTAACAGGCACGGTCCCTAAGCCACATGCTTGTTGTTTAAACAGAGAGGGGGAGATGTTGAGAGCCACAGCCTGAGGGGCCCCAGCAAACTTCCAGCTGCCAGCAAACTTCCAGCTGCCGGCTGATGATTGGCTCACAGCAGCCCCAGCAACATCTAGCTGATTGGCTCCTCGGCCCCAGCAACATCTAGCTGATTGGCTCCTCTGCGGTGATGCTCATTGGACTGTTTCCCTGCCCTTTCAGACCACGGAGCTGCTCATTGGGGGACTTTTTTGGCTCCGCCCACGTGACCCAGCCAATCGGCCTCAAGAGCAGGAGGATTGTGGGAGGTGGGAAGAAGCTTGTGTGGGAGAGAGAGGCTTGTGGAAAGCCGGTGGTGGCAGTTGAGGCTCTGAGGGTTTTTCCTGAGAGACTATTTTGTTTGTCGTGTGTGGTTCTAAAAATAAAGTTAGTTTCTTTTGACAAGTGGCTCCTGATTGTGCCCAGCCAGTCCTATCCCTAAAACTAACCATAACTCTAGCTCTGTGACTAACTCTAACTCTCATACTAGCCCTATCCCTATTTCTAAACCAATCCATTAACACAATCCTGACCCTAGCCCTAACCCTTGCCCTATCATCAGACCTATCCCGAACGAACCCTAGATCTAAAGCTAACTTAAAATATAACCCTAACCCTAAGCATAGCCTAACACAAACACTAGTCCTAACCCTAATGCTAATCATATTACTAGTGCTAACCCTAAACCTAGGACTAAAACCAAATTGAGCAATACCCCTAAACCTAAACCTTAACTTAAACCAAACCCTAACATTACACCTAGATCTAACCCTAGGCCTAATTGGAGTCCTAAACCTAATCTTAAAACTTACTCTGACCCTGACTTATATCCTAACAGTCACCCTAGCTCTAAACACCATAATAAACTTAACTGAAACCCTAACAATAACCCTAGCCTTAATTCATGTCATAACCCTAACCTTAAAAGTAAACCTGACACTAACTCATATTCTAACAGTCACCCTAGCTCTAAACACAACCCTCATCTTAAAGTGAACCCTAACAGTAACCCTAGCCCTTATTTGAATCCTAAACCTAACCCTAAAACAAACTCTGATTCTTACTCAGATCCTAACAATAACCCTAGCTCTAAATATTACCCTAAACTTAAACCTAACACTTACACTATACCTACCCCTGACCCTAACCCTAACCCTAAAACTAATGCTAATTGTAACCCTAGTATTTACATTAGCCATTTACTTAACCCTAACACGAAAACTAGCCCTAATCTGAGTCCAAAACCTAGATTTAACCCTAAACCTAATTCTAACCCTAGCCCTAACCCTAGCTCTAAGGCTATCACTTACCCTAAGCCAAACACTAACACCATTACCATGGTAATGGTAACCCTAGACCTATCCCTAATCTTTAGGCTAACCAAAACCTTAACCCTATTAATAGTCCAAAACCAAGCCATCACTCTAGCTCTAACCCTATCCCAAACCCTAAAACTAACCCTGATCTGTATTCTGATCCTAACACTAACCCTAGGTCTAAACCTGACCATAACCCTAGACCAAACCCTAACACTAGCCCTAGACTTAAACCTAGTCCTAATTCTGGCTGTAACCCTAAATCTAACTCTAACCTGAACATTGACCCTGCCTTTATAGTAAACCTATATCTAAATAAGACCCTCCACGAAAATCTAAACATAACACTATACCTATCCATAACCCTAACCCTAAAACTAGCCCTAAATATAACCCTAGCTCTTACATTAACCATAGCTCTAACCTTAGGCATAAAACTAACCCAAAACCTAGAGCTAATCCCAGGCATAACCTAGACTTAAGCATAACACTACCCCTACCCCTAACCCTAACCCTAACCTAACCCTCACCTTAGTAGTAATCCTAGCTCAAAGCCTAACCCTTACCCTAAATATAAACTATACCTCTATCACTAAAAATAACTCTAGTCCTAATCCTAACCTAACCCTAGCCATACACCTACCCTTTAACCTAAACCTAAACATAACCCTATTGATAATCCTAGGCCTAACCTTAATGGTATAACTAACTGGAAAACTAACCCTAGACCTAACCCTTAAACTCACATCGCCATAGACTTAAGCCTAGCTCAAACCCTAAACCTTATCATAAACCTAAACATAACCATAGCTCTAACCCTAAGCCTAAACCTCTATCTAACATTAACTATAACCCTAAACCTACATCTAAACCTATCCATTGCCCTAACCTTAACCCTACCCCTAATGATGACCTAGCCCCAATCCTACCCTAACCCTAACCCTACTGTAATCTTATCCCTAGACTTAACCCTAAACCGAACCCTCACCCTAGACATTACCTTAGCTCAAAACCTAACCCTTATACTAAACCTAACCCTGACCCTAACCCTAGTTCTAACCCTAACCCTAACTGTAACTCATGGCCTATTCCTAACCATAAACCTATCCCAAAACGTAGCCCTAAACTTTCCATTATACTAACCCTAACCCTTACCCTAATGTGAACCCTAGACCTAACCCTAACATTAACAAATAGCTAAAACTTACCTGAATCCTAAACAAAACACTATCATTACTCTAACTCACACCCAAATGCTCACTCGAGCCCTAACCTTAAACTCTAACATTAACGAAACTCTAACTCTGACCCTGACCCTAATAAATCCGCTAGCTCTAAAGCTGACCCTTTCCTTAAACCTAACACTTACACTAGACCTAGCCATAACCATAATCCTAAAATTATCCCCAACCATAAGCCTAGACCTGACATTAGCCCTAGCCCTAATCCTAGCCCTAAACTTAACACAAATCACAGCCTTTATCATAGCACTAAACATACCCTTACTCCTAACCCTAACCCTAACACTAGCCCTAACCCTAACACTAACCTAGCCCTAATCTTAGCCCTAATGTAGCCCTATTCCTAACCCTAGCCCTAACCCTAGCCATAAGACTAACTCTAACTCTCACTGTAGCCCCATCCCTTGTTCTAACCCAATCCCTTACGAGAACCCTAAACCTAGTCCTAACCATATCCTATCCTTAGCCCTAGTCCTAACTAGATTTAACTTTAACTCTAAATCTAATAATAACCCTAAGCTTAACCCTAACCCTAACCCTAGCTCTAAATATAACTTTAATTCTAAGGAGGCTAAACCTAAACCTAACACTAGCCCTAACCCTAATGCTAATCCTAAAACTAGCCCTCACCCTAGCCCTAGCCCTAAAACAAAACTGAACCATAGCCCTAACCCTAACCCTTAAACTAAACCAAACCCTAACCCAAACCCTTGCCCTAATTTGAGTTTTCATCTGAACCCTAAAACTAACCCTGACCCTGACTCTGACCATAACACTAACCATAGCTTTAAACATAACCCTAACCCTAAACCTAAACCTAACACTAGACATAGCCCTAACCTTAACCTTAAATTTAACCCTAAACATAACTCTGATACTTACATTAGCCATAACCCTAACCCTATCACTAACTTAACACAAAACCTAGCCCTAATCCGAGTCGTAACCCCAGTTTTAACCCTAATCCTAACCCTAACACTAGCCATAATCCTAAACATAACTCTAGCACTAACGCTAGCTCTAACCCTAACAATTGCCATAAACATAACCCTAACCCTAATGGTAAACCTAGTCCTAAACCTAAACCTATCCCTAATCTTAACCCTATCCATTACCCTAATCCAAATCTAGACTCTAAACCTCACCCTATCATTAACCTAACACTAACCCTAATGCTAAATTTACCCCTAATTTTAAAACTTAACCTATCCCAAACCCTAACCCAGACCCTGACTGTAAAAATACTCCTATCTCTAAACCTGACCCTAACCCTAAAACTAACCCTTACACTACATGTAGTCATAAACCTAACACTAAAACTATCTTTAACCATAACCCAAGACCTGATATTATCCCTAGCCCTAATACTAGCCCTAATCTTAAAACAATCTCTCGCCCTTATCCTAACCCTAACCCTAACCCTTATCCTAGTCCTAAACCTAGCCCTAATCATAACCCTAATCTTAACCATAGCCCTAACCTAATTCTAACACTCACTCTCACACTAAACCTAGCTATAACACCATCCCTTACCCTAAACTTAATCCTAACCCTAACCCTAACACTAGACCTAAGTTGAACACTAAACCTAGCCTTAATCCTAGCCCTGATTTAACCCTATTCCTAATTATAATGCTAACCATAGCCCTAAGACTAACTCTAACTCTCACACTAGCCCTATCCAAAGTTCTTACCCTATCCTTAACTTAACCCTAACCCTAGCCGTAAACATAGCCATAAACTTAGCCATAACACTTGCCTAATTCTTATTCCTAGTCCTAACCCTAGATCTAACTCTAACTCTAAATCTAACACTAACCCTAAGCCTAAGCCTAACACTAACAGTAGCACTAACCCTAACACTAATCATGAAACTAGCCCTAACCCTAACCCTAGCACTAAAACAAAACTGAGTAATAGCCCTAACACTAAACCTTAACTTAAACCAAATCCTAATACTACACCTAGACCTAACCATAGCCCTAATTGGAGTCCTAACCTTAACCTTAATACTAACCCTGACTCGGACTCATATCCTAACACTCACACTAGCTCTAAACACCACCCTAACCTTAAACCAAACTCTTACAGAAACCCTAGCCTTATTTTGAGTCCTAATCTAACCCTAAAGCTAACTCTGACCCTGACTATTAAATTAACACTAACACTCGTTCTAAATATCACCTTAACCTTTAACCTAATCCAAACACTAGAGGTTTAACCCCTAACCATAACCCAAAAATTTACCCTAATTGTAACCCTAGTTTTTACATTAGCCGTTGCCTAGCCCTAAACCTAACACAAAACTAGCCCTAATCTGAGCCCTAAACCTAGCTTTAACCCTAACCCTTGCCCTAATCCAAGCCCTAAACCTAGCTCTAACCCTATCCCTTACCCCAAGCCAAACCGTAACCCTAATGCTAAACCTAATCTTTAACCAAACCCAAACCCTAATCATATTACTAGTCCTAACGCTAGCACTCATTCTATCTCTAACCCAAACCCAAACCCTAACCCTAAATCTGACCCCTATTCTGACCCTAACACTAATCATAGGTCTAAACATTAACCTAACCCTAAACTGAACCCTGACAGTAGCCCTTCCAGTAACCTTATAACTAAACCTAACCCTAACACTAGCCCTAGACCTAAACCTAATATTAAATGTAGCCATAACTCGAATCCTAGACCTAATGTAAAACCTACACATAGCCCTAACAATAACCCTTAGCCTAAGCCAAACACTAACTCTTCCCCTAGACTTAATTCTGGCTTTAATTCTAACCATAATCCTGACCTGAACACTGACCCTGACACTAACAGTAACCCTAGGTCTAAATACCACCCCAACCCTAAACCTAACCCTAAAATTATACCTAGCCCTAATATTAACCCTAAAATTAGCCTGAATCATAACAAGTTCTTACATTAGCTGTAGCCCTAACCTATTGCAAAACCTACACTAATCCAACACCTACCCTAGCTTTAACCCTAAAGCTAATCCTAATTCTAACCATAACCCTAACCCTAACCCTAAGCCTAGACCTATTCCTTAGCATAATCCTAGCCCTAACCCTAGCTCTAACCTATCCATTACTCTAATGATAACCCTAACCCTTAAGCTAACCCTATGCCAAACCCTAATCCTATCATTAACCCTAACCCTATCCATTACCCTACACTTAACCTGAACCCTAAACCTAAAACTATCATTACCATATCCTTAACAATAATGCTAATTAGAGCCCTAAACCTTAACCTTAACCTAACAAAAGCCCTAAGCCTGACCCTAACTCTAATAATGCCCCTAGCTCTAAACTTGACCCTAACCATAAACCTAACCCTTAAAATAGACCTGGCTATAAATCTGACCCTAAATTATCCCTAACTGTTATCCTAGATATGACTTTTGCCCTAGTTCTAATCCTAGACCTAATGCTAAAACAAACCGTAGCCCACATCCTAGCCATAAACTTCACCTTAATCATAAACCTAATGATAACTTTAATTATAACCCTCACCCTAGCCATAAAACTAGCTATAATCCCAATCCTTACCCTAAACCTAACCCTAACCTTAAACCTAACACTAACCCTGGCGCTAACCCTAGGCCTATCCCTAACACTAACCCTTGCCCTAAGACTAACTGTAACTCTCGCTCTAGCTCTATACCTAGTTCTAAACAAATTCTTTACCATCACCCTAAACCTATCCCTAAACTTATCCCTAAACCTAGCCCTATCCTTATTCCTAGCTCAAACCCTAGATCTAAACTTAACTCTAAATCTAACCCTAAACATAAGCCTAAACCTGACACTAACATTAGCCCTAACCCTAACACTAATCATAAAACTAGCCGTAACCCTACCCCTAGTCCTAAAGCAAAACCAAGTCATAGCCCTGACCCTAAACTTTAACCTAAACCCAACCCTAACCTTACACCTAGCCCTACACCCATCTCTAATTCTAGTCCTAAATCTAACCTGAAAAGTAATCCGGACAGTGACTCTGACCCTAACACTAACTCTAGCTCTAAATATTGTCATAACCATAAACCTTACCCTAACACTAGACCTAGCCCTAACCCTAACCCTGTAACTAGCACTAATCATAACCCTACTTTGTACTTTACCTGTACCCTTAACCCTAGCCCTTACCTAACCCAAAACCTAGCCTTAATCCGAGTCCTAAACCTACCTTTAACCCTAAACTGAAACCTAACCCGAACCCCCCCAAAAAGCCCTAATCCTATACATATCCCTAGCCCTAATCTTAGGTCTACCACTATCCATTACCCTAATGAAAACCCTAACCCTTATGCTAAACATTAGGCCTAACCTTAACCCTATCCATTATATTAAACCACATCTAAACCCTAAACCTTACCCTGTCATTAACCCTAACCCTAAACATAATGCTAATTCGAGCCCTAAAACTTACCTCTAACCTGATCCAAACCATAATCTTGAACCTGACCCTAATAATAACCCTAGCTCAAAACCTGACCCGTACCCTAAACCTAACCCTTACACTGGACCAAGGCATAAACCTAACACTAAATCTATCCCTAAATGTAACCCTACACCTGGCATTAGCCCTAGCCATAATAATAGCCCTAATCCTAACACAAACACCAGCCTTCATTCTAGCCCTAAGCCTAGCCTTAATAATAACCCTAACCCTAACCCTAGCCTTAACCCTAATACTAACCCTCACCCTAGCCTTCAACTTAGCTATAACACACTCCCTTACCCTACATGTAATCCTAAATCTAACCCTAACCTGAGGTCTAAACCTAACACTGACCCTAGCCATAATTTAGCCCTATCCCTAAACATAACCCTAGCCCTAGCCCTACGACTATCTCTAACTCTCACACTAGCCTATCACTAGTTCTAACCCTATCCCTTACCATAACCCTAACCCTAGCCCTAGCCGTTGCCTTATCCTTAGTCCTAGCCCTAACCATAGATTAAATCCTAACTCTAAATCTAATCCTAACCTGAAGCCTAATCCTACCCATTATAAATACATTTATATTTAGATTCTATGTCTACAGATGATGGCCTCAATTATTATTGAGAATATAGTCATTAGTTTCATAAAAGGCATACCATTTCTGGTGGTATATAGAGAACTGATGGTCAGGGGTAGGATGCTATGTTAAGGGGGAAAGGAATGAGGGTATGAGATTAATCTATCTTAGCAAATTGGAGGAGAACTGTAATGAATAGACAGGAGTAATTTATGGAAGAATGTATAAATTCAAATTCCTTATTTGTATTCATAAAATTACCCAATGTATAAATAGTAAAAGTTAGGAGGTAGAAAGTGGGATAGAGAGAGGAAGGAAAAAGAAGAAAAAAAAATAACAAGAAAGAAAGAGAGAATGAAAATAAGAGAAAATAAATGTGGGGTGAGGTGGACCTATGCAATTTCTCCATATTATACTATTCTGGTGATTCAGTTCTTAAAGTCCAATTTCATGCAAAGTTCTTAGTTTCATGTATGTTGAGATTCTGAGGGCCAGAGGGGGAAGGGTAGAAGAGAATAGATGATAAAATCGAGAATAGAAAAGTGTCTCAGAACTCTGTTTTTTTTTTCCAGTAGGTGGAGTTGTCTACTCCTAACTTGAGTCTCTGTGCTAAGGGTGGTGGAGGTAGCCAGTTTGAGAGGGCTTGAGCTTCTACCTGGAGCCTCCCTACTCTTAGTCTCTTGAGTTGGAAACCAGGTACCTGTACAGTTGCAGTTCTGCATTGATAGTTACGCCCCCCCCCCAAAAAAAAAATGCTTGTGAGAAAAATCTTGAGTTATTACAGCTGGAAGTAGGGGAGTTGGAAACCGGGTACCTGAGCAGCCGCAGAACCGAGCTGGTAGCCACGGCCACCGATAGATGGTGAGTAAGGTTTTCCAAGACAGATTCCATCTGTTACCTGGGTAGGGTGTTTGGTGAGGTGGGTGGTTCTGGGGTGACCTTTGGACGTGTCCAGAGCTTGTTCTGGCGACCCTCAAGCAAAGCCTCTGTGTTCTGTGCTACCTATCCTCTGTGCCAAGAGCACCTGCATGGCCGAAACTTCCATCTGAGCCGAGAGTGAACCCGCGGCCAAGTCTTCCGACTTCTGACTGAGCTGAGAGCAACCACACAGCCGAGCTCCATCTGCATAGAGAGCTCCAACATGGCCCTAGTTTTCTTCAAATTTCTATAATATTGTGCAAGATTCATCTTTTACTTAGCCTTACTGTGCTCCACAGGTATGGGCCTTCTCGCTTCAATGGTTCGCTTTCAGGGACAGTTTGTATTTTAAGATTTTCCTTCATTATGGTTTATTGATGTGAATGAAAATTGAGTTGAAAATCAAACAGGGTTGGTAGGAGGTGTTTGAAACTTCACAAATCAGTTCTCAGTGGGCACTTTCTGCTTTTGTTCTTTTGAAGGTAGGCCAAAGATGAAGCATGCAAAAATAACTGTATCTGAGAGCACTTAAGGAGAAAACACAGAAATATGTATGTATTAAAATAAGTCTCCCAATGATTTGATTAGATTTCTTTGATACTGTGCAGTATTCATCTTTAACTTACCCACTATTCTACCCAAGTTTGGAAATCTAGGATCAATGGTTTTCTATACAGGTAAGGGTTAAGTTTAATGTTAGGGTTAAGGTTAGGTTTAGAGTTAGTTTTAGAGTTGATTTTTTTCAACTTTTTTTGATACTGGGATGGATTCATCTTTTCCCTAGCCTTACTATTCTCCCCAGGTTTGAGCCTTCTGGGTTCAGTGGTTCGATGTCAGGAACAGTTTGTATTTTAAGTTTTCACTTCATTTTGACCTATATGGGTAAATGAAAATAGAGCTTGAAATCAAACAGAGTTGATTTGAAAGTTTGCTTGAAACTTCACACACTCAATCAGTTCTCAGTGTGCATTTTTTTTTTTTTTTGGTTTGTTTCTTGTCGAAGTAGCCCTATGCTGAAATAGAAATAAATAGCCTCATCTGTGAGTGCTTTAGGAGCACTCTTCAATATTTTTTGGTCAAATTACTTTGATACGGTACAGTATTCATCCTTTACCTAGCCTTAAGAGGATACCCAATTTGGGGCCTTTAAGATCAATGGTTCACTGTCAGGAACAGTTTGAATTTTTAGATGTCACTTCATTGTGGCCTATAGGTGTGAATGACAATGAAGCTGGAAATCAAACAGTTGTGGTACTAGCTGCTTGATACATCACACACTCAATTAGTTCTCTGTGAAAACTCTCTGCTTTCTTTCTATGGAATATAGGCCAAGGGAGAAGCATGCAAAAACAATTTTATCCGAGAACACTTTAGGAGACAACAGGGAAATAAGCATGTGATGAACTACCTCCTGAAAATATTTGGTCAGATTTCTTTGATACTGTGCATTTTTCATCTCTTAGCTTGCCCCACTAGGCTTCACAACTTTGGGACTTCTATGATCAAAGGTGTTCTAAACAGCTTAGGGTTAGTGATGGGGATAGAGTCAAATCTAGCATTAGAGTTACAGTTAGGTTTGTTCAAATTCATTTAATACTGGACAGTATTTATCTGTTCCTTACCCTTGTTAAGTTCCCCAGTTTTGGACCTTCTCAGTTCAAGTGTTCACTGTCAGTAACACTGTATATTTTGAGGGTTCACTTCATTTTGATCTCTATGGATAAATGAAAATGGAGCTCGAAATCAAACAGTATTGGTGCTAGCTGCTTGAAACTTCACATACTCAATCAATTCCCTGTTGGTATTCTCTGATTTCTTCCTTGTGAAAGTATCCCAAAGCTGAAGCATGCAAAAGAAAAAAACAACTTCATCTCAGAGCACTTTTAGAGAAAACAGGAAAATATGCATGTACTGAACTAGGTCCCCCAGGCATTCGGTCAGATTTCTTTGATACTTCACAGGATTCATCTGTTAGCTTTCCCCACTAGTCTCCACAAGTTTGGAACTTCTATGATCAAAGGTTCTCTAAACAGGTTAGGGTTAGTTTTAGGGTTAGGGTTAGGGCTAGTGTTAGAGCATGTGTTAGGGTTAGAGTTAGTTTTGTTCAAATTTCTTTGATATTGGGCAGGAGTCATCTTTTACCTAGCCTTACTATGTTCACCAGTTTTGGGCCTTCTTGGTTCAAGGTTCACTGTCAGGAACGGTTTGAGTTTTGAGGTTTCACTTCATTTGAACCTATACAGATAAATGGAAATAGAGCTAGAAATCAAACAGGGTTTGTGCTAGCTGCTTGAAACTTCACACACTCAATCTATTCTCTGTGGGGACTCTGTGGTTTCTTCCTTATGAAAGTAGCTCTAAGCACAAGCATGCAAAAACAACTTTATCTAAGAGCACTTTATGAGAAATCAGGGAAATATGCATGTCCTGAACTTCCTCTCCAGAATTATTTGGTCAGATTTGTTTGATACTGCACAGGATTCATCTGCTAGCTTGCCGCTCTGGGTTCCCCAAGTTTTCCCAAGGTTAGTGTGGGGTATGATTAAATCTCTATAAACAGGATAGGTTTAGGGTTAGTGTTAGATTTAGGACTAGAGTTAGAACTAGTGTTAGGGTTAGAGTTATTTTTGTTCAAATTTCTTTGATACTGGGCATGATTTCTCTTTTACCTAGCCTTATGATGTTCCCCAGTTTTGGGCCTTCTAATTTCAATTGTTCACTGTCAGGAAGAGTTTGTATTTTATAGTTTCACTTCAAGTTGTCCTATATGGGTAAATGGAAATGGAGCTGGTAATCAAACAGGGTTGGTGCTAGCTGCTTGAAATTTCACAAACTCAATCAGTTCTCTCTGGGCACTCTCTGTTTTCTTCCTAGTGAAAGTTTTGCAAAGTTATGGCAATGAAAAGAACATTATTCAAGAGCACTTTAGGAAAAAAAAATCAGGGAAAATAGGCACGTACTGAAACACCTCCCCTAAATATTTTGTCAGATTTTTTAATACTGGGTAGGATTCATCTGTTACCTTTCCCTACTAGGAACCCCGAATTTGGGTCTTCTTTGATCAAATGTTCTTTAAACAGGTTAGGGTTAGGGTTAATGTTAGGTATAGGGCTAGGGTTAGAATTAGTGTTGGAGTTAGAGTTAGTTTTGTCCAAATTTCTTTGATACCATGGAGGATTCATCTTTTACCTAAGCTTACTATATTCCCCATGTTTGTCCCTTCTCGGTTCATGGTTCGCTGTCAGGAACACTATGTGTTTTAAGGTTTCACTGCTTCTTGACTTATATGTGTAATTGGAAATGGAGCAGGATAACAAACAGGGTTGGTGTTAGCTGCTTGAAACTTGACACACTCAATCAGTTTTCTGTGTGCACTCTCTGATTTGTTCCTTGTGAATGTAGCCCTATGCTGAAGCATGCAAAGCATAGGTTTAAGGTGAGGTTGATGTATAGGGCTAGGTTTAGTGTTAGGCTCAGAGTCATGAGAAGGGTTAGTTTTAAGGTTAGTTTTAGGACTCTATTTAGGGGTAAAGTTAGGGCTAGGTGTAGGGTTAGGGTTTGGTTTAAGTTAAGGTTTAGGGTTAGGGTTACGGCTCAGTTTTGTTTTACGGCTAGGTCTAGTGTTAGGGCTAGATTTTGGATTAGTGTTAGAGTTAGCGCTAATGTTGTATGAGGTTTAGGATTAGGTTTAGGGTTAGATTTAGATTTAGGGTTAGATCTAGGACTAGGGTTACGGCTAGTTTTGGGTTCTGGAATGCACAGGGTTAGAACTAGGGATACGGCTAGGAAGAGAGTTAGTTTTAG
This sequence comes from Marmota monax, assembly GCF_021218885.2. Taxonomy (NCBI): domain Eukaryota; kingdom Metazoa; phylum Chordata; class Mammalia; order Rodentia; family Sciuridae; genus Marmota; species Marmota monax. Next base: position 39,582 of record NW_026695078.1, read on the forward strand.
GCTTAGAACCAGGCTTAGGTTAGGGTTAGGGTTACAGCTAAATTAGGGCTAGAATTAGGGTAGGGTTAGTGTTAAGGTTTGGCCTAGGGATAGGGCTAGTTTAGGGTTAGCCCTGGGGTCAAGGTTAAGTTTAAGGGAATGGGTGGTGTTATAGCTAGCTTTAGGTCTAGGATGAGGGTTAGAATTAGGATTAGGGTTAGGGTTAGTGTTCAGTGTAGGAGTATGGTAGGTATAGGGCTAGAATGATGTCTAAGGTTTCTTTTAGGTTTGGGGCTAGGACTAGGACTAGGACTAATGTCAGGTCTAGGGTTATGGTTAGGGATAGTTTTAGGATTAGGTTATGCCTAGTTCTAGTGAGTTATGTTTAGTGTAAGGGTCAGGTTTAGAGGTAGGTTTTTATTAGGGTTAGAGTTAGGGTTGGCACTTGGTTTAGGTTAAAGTTTACGGTTAAGGCTTGAGTTAGTGGCAGGTTTAGGTTTAAATTTAGGATAATGGATATGGTTAGTTTTAGGTTTCAGTTAAGGTTTAGGGTAAAGAATGGGTTAGGTTTATTGATAGGTTTAGGGTTAGCATTAGGTTTATGGTTATGTTTAGTGTAATGGATAGGTTTAGAGCTTGGGTTAGGGCTAGGATATGGTTTGGATTAAGTCAATGATTACGGTTAGGTTTAGTGCTAGGGCTAGAGTTTGGTTTAGGGTAATTATTACGGTTAGAGTAAGTGTTAGGGTTAGGGCTACGGTTACGGTTCAGTTAGAGTAAAGGTTAGTGTTTTAGCTAGGGTTAAAGCTAGGGTGAGGGTTAGATTTAAGTGTAGGCCTAGGGTTATGTTTAACGTTATGGTTTGGTTCTGGGTTAGGGTTATGGCTAAGGTTTTAATTAGGTTTAGGGTTAAGTTTAGGATCATGGATAATATTAGAGGTAGGGTTGGGGTTAGGGTTAGGGTTAGATTATGGGTTAGGTCTAGTGTTAGGATTAGGTTTCGTGTAAGGCTTAATGTTTCAGCTAATGTTAGGGCTATTGCAAGTGTGAGGTTTCGGGTTAGGTTATGGGTTACATTTATGTTTAAGGTTAGGTTTAGTGTTAGGGATAGGGTAATAATTAGGGTTACTGTAAGGGTAATGGATATAGTTAGATCTAAAGTTTGGGCTAGAATTAAAGTTAGGATTAGAGCTAGGATTAGGGTTAGGGTTTAGGATGGGGCTAGTGCTCTGTTTAGTAAAAGGGTTTTCCTTGAGCTAGGGTTAGGTCTAAGACATGTGTTAGGGTTAGGGTTAGTGTTAGGGCTAGGATTACTTTTAGGGTTATGCTTAGGACTAAGTTTAGGCCTAGGATTAGGGCTAGGTTTTATGTTAGGTTTAGGGCTAGGGTTAGAACTATGGGTAATGTAAGAGCTGGGACTATGTTTAGGGCTAGTTTTAGGTTTAGGGTTATGGCTAGGGTTTTAATTAGGGTTAGGGTTAAGTTTATGGTAATGGATAATATTAGAGGTAAGGTTAGGGTTAGGGTTAGGGATAGGGTAATAATTAGGGTTAGATTTAGACAGAGGGTTAGCATTTGGGATACGCTTATGTGTAGGGTAATGGACAGAGTTAGTGCTAGTGTTAGGGATTGGGTTAAAGTTAGGATTAGGACCAGGGTTAGTGTTAGGCCTAGGGTTACTGTTAGGGTTAAGTGTCAGATTAAGGCTAGGTTTTGGGCCAGGATTAGGAATACTTTTTTTTTTTTCTTTTTTAATAGGGCCTAACGTTAGGTCTTGGGCTAATATCAGGTGTAGGGTTATGGTTAGGGATAGTTTCAGGATTAGGTTTATGGCTATTTATTGTGTAAGGGTTAGGTTGAGGGTAAGGGTCTCTTTTAGATACAGGGGTATTATTAGGGTCAGGGTCACGTTTAGGGTTTGTTTAGGTTAAGTCTTAGGGTTAGGGCTCAAATTAGGTTAGGATCATGTTTAGGGTTAAGATAATGGATATTGTTAGGTTTAGGTTTCATGTTAGGTTTAGGGTAATAAATAGGGTTAGGGTTATGGATAGAGTTAGGTTTATCCTAGGATTAGTATTTGGGTTAGGGTTAGGCTTAAGGTAATAGATAGGATTAGAGCTAGAGTTGGGGCTAGGGTTATGGTTAGGATTATTGCTAGGGTTAGGATTAGGTTTAGAGTTAGGGTTAGGGCTAAAGCTAGTGTTATGGTTATGGTTAGGGGTATGGTTTAGATTAGGTTAGGTCTAGGGCAGGGCTATGGCTTATATAAGAACTAGGGGCATGATTAGAGCTAGTTTTAGGGTTAGGGTTAGTGCTAGGACTGGTGTTAGGGTTAGATTATGATTGGAGTGATGATTTGAAATAGGGTTAGTATAAGGGTCAGAATCAAGGTCAGTATTAGTTTTAGGGTTAGGGATAACACTCAAAATAAGGCTAGAATTATGGCTAGGTGTAGGGTTGGGTTTTGTGTTAGGGTTAGGGCAAGAATTAGGGCTAGGTCTAATGTCAGGTCTGAGGTTACAGTTATGTTAGTGTTAGGGTTAGGGCTAGGGCTAAGTTTTGTTTTAGAGCTACGGCTAGGTTTAGAACTAGTTTTAGGAGTAGTAATAGTGTTATGGCTAGTGGTAGGGTGAGGTTCAGGCTTAGGGTTAGGTTTATATTCAGAGTTATGGTTAGGTATAAGGTTAGGACTTGGGTTAGGTTTAGGGGTTAGGTTAGGGCTAGTGTAGGGTTATGGTAACAGATAGAGTTAGTAGTAGAAAGAGGTCTAGGGCAAGAGTTAGAGTTAGTCTTAGGGGTAGGGTTACAGTTAGGGTTACAATTAGCACTAAATCAGGGCTAGGATTAGAGCTAGGGTTAGTATTAGGGTTAGGGTTAGGGTTAGCATTAGTGTTAGTGTTAGGATTAGGGTTACGGTTAGGGTTAGGGGAAGGGATGTGTTTATACCTAGGTTCAGAAATGGGGTGAGGGTTGAAATTAGGGATTGGGCTAGGGTTAGGGTTCAGGTAAATATTAAGGGTAGGATTAGCGCTAGGATGATGGCTTGGGTTTGTGTTAGGTTTATGGCGAGAATTAGGTCTATGGCTAATGTCAGTTAGGGTTACGCTTAGGGATAGTGTAAAGGTTAGGTTTATGGCTAGGTCTGTTGTAAGGGTTAGGTTTTGGGAAAGGGTCTGGTTTAAAGCTAGGTGTATTGTTAGGGTAAGAGTCTTGTTTAGGGTTTGGTTTACGTTATGGTTTAGGTTTAGTGTTTGATTTAGCATTAGGGTTAGGGATTGGGTTAGAGTAATTAATAAGGTTAGGTTTAGTGTTCAGGTTACTTTTAGGAAATGGATAAGGTTAGTGTTAGAGATTGGTTTAGAGTTAGGCCTAGTGCTAACATTTGGATTAGGATTATGTTTAGAGTAATGGGTAGATTTAGGGCTAGGGTTATGGTTAGGATTAGGGCTAGGGTTAGGGTTAGGTTTAGGGTTAAGCCTAGGATTAGTGTTAGGGTTTTGTTTAGGGTAAGTGTTAGGGTTTGAGATATGGTTAGGGCTAGGGCAATGGTTAGGGTTAGTGTGACATCTAGGTTTAGGGTTAGGGTTAAGTTTAGAGCTACATTTAATATTAGAGTTAGAGTTATGTTTAGGATAATGGATAGAGTTAGAACTAGGGTTTGGCCTTGGTTATGGTTAAAGGTAGTACTAGGTTTATGGTTGGGTTTAGAGTTATATTTGGGTAAGGGTTAGTGTTTCAGCTAGGGTTAAGCTTAAGGCACGGGTTAAGGTTAGGGTTAGGTCTAGGGTTAGGGTTATGGTTAAGCTTAGAGCTTTTTTTTTTGTGTGAGGTTTAGGGCTAACGTTAGGGCTTTATGTAATGTAAGACCTAGAGTTAGGGTTATGGCTAGGACTAGTGTTAGGGTTATGGCTAAATTTTGTGTTAGCAAAAAGTTTAGAGCTATGATTCGTGTTACAGGAAGGGACATGTTTGGGTTAGTGTTATGGCCAGAATTAGAGTAAGTTTAGGTCTAGAGGTAGAAGTATTGTTTGAGTTACGTTAAGGGTTATTGTGACGCTAAGGCTAGGTTTTTGTTTAGGGCTAATGCTAGAGTTAAGGCTAGATTTAGGATTAGGTTTTTGTCTAGGTCGAGTGTTAGGGTTAGGTTTAGGTATAGGTTTACCCAAAGGGTTGGTGTAAGGGTTCAGTTTAGGGTTAGGGTCAGGTTTAATCCTAGGGTTAGAGTTAGGGTCAGAATAAGTATCAGGGTTAGGGTTAGGGTTGGAGCTAGAATGAGGGCTAGATTTAGGACTAGTAATAGTGTTATAGTTTGGGGTAGGCTAAGGATTAGGGTTAGGACTAGGATAGCATTAGGGTGAGGGTTTGGCTTATGGTAAGGGATAGGGTTAGAGGTAGTGTAATGGCTAGTGTTAGGGTTAGTTATAGGTCTAGGTTTAGGGTAGGGTTAGGTTTAAAGCTAGGTTTAGGTCTCGGTTTAGAGCTTGCTTTTCTGTTACCACAGGGCTATGGCTAACATAAGAACTGGTGTTACGATTAAGGCTAGTTTTAGGGTTAGAGCTAGGTCTAGTGTTCGGGTTAAGTTTCGTGTTAGTGTGATGTTTTGAGCTAGGGTTATTGTTAGGGTCTGAGTCAGGGTCAAGAAAAGTTCTAGAGTTAGGGTTAGGACTCAAATTACAGTTAGGGTTAGGGATAGGTATAAGCATAGGTTTTAGTTTAGGTTAAGGATTAGTGTTAAGCCTATGACTTGGTTTTGTTTGAGTGCTAGGACTAGGGTTAGGGATAGTTTCCAATTAGCATTAGGGTTAGGGCTAATGTTAGGGTGAGGTTTAGGCTTAGGATTTGGGTTTTATTTAGGGCTATGGTTAAGTCTAGGTTTAGGGCTAGGGCAAAAGTAGGAATGGGGTTGGGGCTAGGTTTAGGTCTAGGGTTTGTGTTATAGTAAGGGATAGATTTAGAACTAGGGTTAGTGCTAGGGTGAGAGTTAGGGTGAGGGTTAGAGTTAGGGTTAGGTTTAGGACTAAATTTGTGCTAGGATTAGCGGTAGGGTTAGTGTTAGGGCTAGGCCTACGTTTAGGGCTAGGGTTAGGGTTAGAATTAGTGTAAGGTATCATGTTATAAGATAAGGTTATGATGTTACAGCTAGGTTTATTGCTAGGTACAAAATAAGGTTAGGGCTAGGGTTAGGGTTAAGTTTAGGATGAAGGCTAGGTTTAGGTCTAGGATTAGGGCAAGGTTTAGGGATAAGATTAGGGTTAGGTTTTGTGTTAGAGTTAGGGTTAGAATTAGTGCTAGGGTTAATGTGAGGTTAGGTTTATGGTTAGGGTTAGTTTTAAGGTTAGGTTTATGGCTAGTTCTAGTGTAAGGTTTAGGTCGAAGGTTAGGGTCAGGTTTAGAGATAGGGTTATTATTAAGGTCACTGTCAGGATTAAGGTTTGAGTTAGGTTAAAGTTTAGGACCAGGGCTTTCATCCTAAAATTAGCATTAGGGTTATGGTTATGGTTAGGGTAATGGATAGGGTTAGAGCAAGGTTAGGGTTAGGATTATGGTTAGGATTAAAGCTAGGCTTAGGTTTAGGGTTAGGGCAAGTTTTAATGTTAGGGTTAGGTTTAGGGTAATGGTTAGGTCTCTGGTTATGGTTAGAATTAAAACAGGTGTAGGGCTCAGATTAGTACTAGGTTTTGGGTTAGGTTAGGGCTAGGATTAGGGCTACGACTAATGTAAGAACTAGGATTATGATTAGCATTACTTTTAGGGTTAGGGTTAGGGGTAGGTGTAGTTTTAGAGTTAGGTATAATTTTAGGGTAATCTGAGAGCTAGAGTTAGTGTTAGGGTCAGAGTCAATGTCAAGGTTAGTTTTAGGGTTAGGGTAGGACTGGAATTAGGGCTAGGGTTAGGGCTAGGTGTGGGTTAGGTTTTGGTTTAGGTTAAGGGTTAGAATTAGGGCTATGGCTTGGTTTAATTTTAGGGCTAGGATTAGGTTAGGGCTAGTTTTAGGATTAGCGTTAGTGTTATTGCTGTATTTAGTGTGAGGTTTAGGCTTAGGGTTGGGGTTAGATTTAGAGTTATGGTTAGATCTAGGGTTAGTGGTAGGGCTAGGTTTAGGGCTAAGGGTAGAGCAAGTGTTGGGTTATGGTAAGGGATCAGGTTAGAACTAGGAATAGGGCTAGGGCGATATTTAGATTTAGTATTAGTGCTAGTGTTAGGATTAGGGTTAGGGCTAAATTAGAGCTAGGATCAGGTCTAGGATTAGTGTAAGGTTTAAATATAGGGTTGGAGTTATATCTCGGTTCAGATATAGGGCGAGGGATAAAATTAGGTATAGGGCTAGAGTTAGTGTTTGGGTTAGGATCAAGACTAAGTTTGGGGCTAGAATGAGGGCTTGCATTTGTGTTAGGTTTAAGGCAACAATTAGGGCTAGGTCTAATATCAGGTCTAGGGTTATGGTTAAGGATAGTTTTAGGATAAGGTTTATGGCTAGGTCTATATTCAGAGTTAGGTTCAGGGTAAGGTTCATGTTTAGGCCTAGGGGTATTAAAATGGTCAGGTCAGGTTTTTGGTTTGGATTAGGTTGAGGTTTAAGTTTATCACTCAAATTACATTAGGGTTAGAGTTAGGGTTAGTTTAAGGGATAAGGTTAGGTTTAGGCTTCCGGTTAGGTTTAGGATTCATGTTATGTTTAGGTTAATGGATAGGGTTAGGGTTATGCCTAGGTTTAGCATTAGGTTTATGGTTACTTTTAGGGTAATGGATCAATTTAAAGCTATGGTTAGGGCTAGGATTATGTTTAGGATTAGGGCTAGAGTAAGGGTTAGGGTTAGGGTTAAGTCTAGGGTTAGGGTTAGGGTTTAGCTAGTGTTAGTGCTAAGGCTGGGTTAGGTTAAGGGTTAGGTCAAGGGTTAGGTCAAGGGTTAGGGTTAGTATTAGGGTTATGTCTAGTGTTAGGGTTAGTGTTAGGCTTAGGGTTTTCTTACCATCAGGTTAAGGGTAAGGCTCATGGATTTAGTAAGTGTTAGGGCTAGGTTGAAAGTTCAGGGTAGAATCAGAGCTAAGGATAAAAGTAGATTCAGGGTTATTAGAGCTAGGGTTAGCATTAGGTTTAGGGTTATGGTTAGGGTAATGGATAGAGCAAGAGCTAGGGTTTGGGCTGGTTACGGTTAGGATTAGGGCTAGGATTAGGGTAGGGTTTGGGCTAGGGTTTGTTTATGGTAAGGATTAGCGTTTGAGCTAGAGTTAGGGCAAGGACTAAGTTTGGGTTATGTTGAGCGTTAGGTCTAGGGAAAGGATTACAGTAGGGTTAGGGTTAGGTTTTGGGTTAGGGCTAGGTTTATCATTAGGATTATGATAAGGGTTAGAATAATGGATATGGTTAGATGTAAGCTTAGGTTTAGGTTTAGGGTTAGATTTAGTTTTAGGGTTAAGGTTAAGGCACGGTTAGATTTAGGTTTCTGGTACAGGTTAGGGTTTGAGCTAGAGTTAGCACTATGGCAAGTGTTAGGTTTAGGGTTAATTTTCTGGTTAGGGTTAGGTTTAGGGTTAGGGTTATGGCTAGGGTTATCAATAGGGTTAGGGTTAGGGTAATGTGTATGTTCAGAGCTAGGTTTAGGGATAGGGTAAAGTTTAGGGTTAGGGATAGGTTTAAGGTTAGACTTAGGGACAAGTCTACGTTTACATTTAGGACAAGAGTTAGGCATTGAGGACTAAGGCTAGAGTTAGGGTTAGGATTAGAGCTAGGGTTAGGGTTAGGGTTACACCTAGGGCTAGGTTTAGGCCTAGAATTCACTCTAGGTTTTGTGTTAGATTAAGGTGTAGGGTTAGGGCTCTGGGTAATGTGAGAGCTAGAATTATGATTAGGGCTAGTTGTAGGGTTAGGGTTATGGCTAGGTCTAGTGTCAGGTTTAGATTTTCAGTTAGGGTCAGGTTTAGAGATAGCTTATTGTTAAATGCAGGGTCAGTTTTCAGGTTAGTGTTAGGGTTAAGGTTAAAGCCAGAATTAGGACTTGGTTTATGTCTAGGGGTAGGGTTAGACTTTGTATTTGATTAAGGGTTATTGTTAGGGCTAGGGCTAGGTTTTTGTTTAGGTCTAGGGCTAGGGTTAAGCCTCATTTAGGATTAGCATTAGGTTTAGGTCTAGGCCTAGTCTTAGAGTCAGGTTTAGTATAAGGTTACTGGTAGTGCTATGTTAGGGTTTGGTCTAGGGTTAGGGTCAGGTTTAGAACTAGGATTAGTGTTATGGTCAGAATAAAGGTCAGGGTTAGGGTTAGGGTTTGGGATAGGTTAGAGCTAGAATGAGGGCTAGGTTTGGGACTATTAATAAGGTTAGTGTTTTGATTAGCCTAAGGATTAGGGATAGGTCTAGGGTTACCATTAGGGTTAGGGTTTTGCTTAGGTTTAGGAATAGAGTTAGAGCTAGTGTTAGGGATAGGGTTAGGGTTAGGGTTAGAGTTAGTGTTAAAGCTATGTTTAGGGCTCCGATAAAGGCTAGATTTTGTTTTAGTGTTAGGGCTAGGAAAAGGGCAACAAGTAATGTAAGGATCAGGGTTACAATTAAGGTTAGCTTGGGTTAGTGTTAGGGGTAATTCTAGTGTTAGGGTTAGGTTTAAGGTTAGGATGAATTTAGAGCTAGGGTTATTGTTATGATAGGAATCAGGGACAGGGTTAGTTTTAGGGTTAGGGTTAGGACTCAAATTAGGGCTAGGTTTACTGTTAGGGTTTGGTTTAAGTTTAGAGTGGTGTTTTAGAGCTAGGATGAGTGTTAGGGTATAAGTCAGGGTCAGGGTTAGTTTTAAGGTTAGGTTTAGGACTCAAATTAGGGCTCGGATTAGTTCTATGTGTAATAGCAGGTTTGGTTTACGTTAAGGTTTAGGGTTAGTCTATTGTTTGGTTTTGTTTTATCCGAGGGTTAGGGTTAGCACTAGTTTTATGATTAGTATTAGGGTTAGGTCTAGTGTTAGTGTTAGGCTTAAGCTTATGGTTAGGGTTACATTTAGAGTTAGGCTTTGATCTTGGGTTAGGCTAGGACTAAGGATAGGGCAAGGGTTAGGGCTAGGATTAGGTTATGGTCAGAGATTGGATTAGAACTAAGAATAGGACTAGTGTGAGAGTTAGAGTTTGTCTTAGGCATAGGGTTAGGGTTAGGGTTTCGGCTAGGGTTTGTTTAGTGTAAGGGTTAGGGTTTGAGCTAGAGTTAGGGCTACGGCTAAGTTGTGGTTAGGTTCAGCATTAGTTCTAGGGATAGAATTATGGTAAGTTTAGGATTTGGGTTAGGGTTAGGGTAAGGTTTATTATTAGGGTTAGGATGAGGGACGGGGTAATGGATATGTATAGATGTAAGTTTTGGATTAGGTTTAGGGTTAGATTTAATTTTAGGGTTAAAGTTAAGGCATGGTTAGGTTTAGATTTCTGGTACATGTTAGGTTTTGAGCTAGGGTTAGGGCTATGGCAAGTGATACGTTTAGGGTTAGGTCTAGGATTAGTTTTCCAATTAGGGTTAGGGCAAGGGTTAGGGTAATGGGTATGTTCAGACCTAGGTTTTGGGATAGGGTTAAGTTTAGGGCTAGGGATAGGGTTAGGGTTAGAGTTAGGGATAAGCCTATGTTTATATTTAGGGTAAGGGTTAGGCATTGAGTAAGGTTTAGAACTAAAGCTAGATTCAAGGTTTAGAACTAGGGCTAGAGTTAGGGTTAGGGTTACACTTAGGGCTAGGTTTAGGCCTAGGATTTGCTCTAGGTTTTGTTTAGTTTAAGGTGTAGGCTTAGGGCTATAGGTAATATAAGAGCTAGGATTATGATTAGGGCTAGTTGTAGGTTTAGGTTATCGCTAGGTCTAGTGTTAGGTTTAGGTTTTTGTTTAGGGTCATGGTTAGAGTTAGCTTAGTTTTAAATCCAGGGTCTGTGTTCAGGTTAGTGTTAGGGTTAAGGTTAAAGCCAAAATTAGGACTAGGGTTATGTCTAGGGGTAGGATTAGACTTTGCATTGGGTTAAGGATTATTGTTAGTGATAGAGCTAGGTTTTCGTTTAGGTCTAGGGCTAGAGTTAAGGCTAGATTTAGGATTAGGTTTAGGTCTAGGGATAGTGGTAGAGTCAGATTTAGTATAAGTTTACTGGTGGGGCTAGTGTTAAGGTTTGGTCTAGGTTTAGAGTCAGGTTTATACCTGGGTTTAATGTTATGGTCAGAATAAGGGTCAGGGTTAGGTTTAGGGTTTGGGATAGGTTAGAGCTAGAATGAGGTCTAGGTTAGGACTATTAATAGGGTTAGAGTTTTGATTAGCCTAAGGATCAGGGATAGGTCTAGGGTTACCATTACGGTTAGGGTTTTGCTTAGGATTAGGAATAGAGTTAGAGCTAGTGTTAGGGGTAGGATTAGGGTTAGGGTTAGTCTTAAAGCTAAGTTTATGGCTCAGATTATGGCAAGTTTTTGTGTTAGCATTAGGGTTAAGGTTAGGGCAATGTATAATGTAAGAATCAAGATTACAATTAGAGTTAGATTTAGGGTTAATGTTTATGATTACTGTTTATGGTTAGGTTTAAGGTTAGGATGAATTTAGAGGTAGGGTTATTTTTAGAATAGGAGTCAGGGAAAGGGTTAGTTTTAGGATTCAGACTCAAATTGGGGCTAGGTTTACTTTTAGGGTTTGTTTTAATGTAATTGTTGTCTTAGAGCTAGGGTGAGTGTTAGGGTATATGTTAGGGTCAGGTTTAGTTTTAAGGTTAGGGTTAGGACTCGAATTAGGGCCAGGAATAGTTCTAGGTGTAATTTAGGGTTTGTTTTAAGTTAAAGTTTAGGGTTAGGTCTATTGCTCGGTTTTGTTTTAGTCCCAGGGTTAGGGTTAGTACTAGTTTTTTGATCAGTATTAGTGTTAGGTCTAGTGTTAGTGTTAGGCTTAGGCTTATGATTTGGGTTATATTTAGAGTTGGGCTTAGATCTAGGGTAACGCCAAGACTAAGGATAGGGCAAGAGTTAGCACTAGGTTTAGGGCTAGGTTTAGAGTTACGGTAAGGGATAGGGTTAGAACTAGAAATAGGGCTGGTGTGAGAGTTAGAGTTTGTCTTAGGGCTAGGATTAGGGTTAGGGTTTGGATAACGGTTAAGGCCAGGATTAGGGCTAGAGTTAGTGTTCAGTTTAGGCCTAGTGATAGGGTTACGGTTAGGTTTATGTTTAGGATAAGAGATGGCATTATAGCTAGGTTTAGAGGTAGTGTTTAACATTAGGCTTAGGGTTATGTTTAGGATAATGGATAGAGTTAGAACTAGGGTTTTGTCTTGGTATAGTTAGGATTAGGACTAGGGTTATGGTTGGGTCTAGAGTTATATTTTGGTAAGGGTTAGTGTTTGAGCTAGGCTTAGGTTTAAGGCAAGGGTTAGGGTTAAGGTTAGGTCTAGGGTTAGGTTTAGGGTTACGCTTAGAGCTAGATTTTGTGTGAGGTTTAGGGCTAACTTTAGGGCTATATATAATGTAAGACCTGGAGTTAGGGTTATAGCTAGGTCTAGTGTTAGGGTTATGGCTAGATTTTGCTTTAGCATAAAGTTTAGAGCTATGATTTGTGTTACAGGAAGGACAGTGTTTGGGTTAAGGTATGGCCAGAATTAGGATTAGGTTTAGGTCTAGAGGTAGAAGTAGTGTTTGGGTTAGGATAAGGGTTATTTTGAGGGCTAATGCTAGGTTTTTGTTTAGGGCTAACACTAGAGTTAAGGCTAGATTTAGGATTAGGTTTTTGTCTAGGTCGAGTGTTAGGGTTAGGTTTAGGTATAGGGTTACCCAAAGGGCTAGTGTTAGGGTTCAGTTTAGGGTTAGGGTCAGGTTTAATCCTAGGGTTAGTGTTATAGTCAGGATAAGGGTCAGGGTTAGGGTTAGAATTTGGGTTACGGTTAAAGCTAGAATGAGGGCTAGGGTTAGGACTAGTAATAGTGTTATGGTTTGGGATAGGCTAAGGATTAGGGTTAGGACTAGGGTAGAATTAGGGTGAGGTTTGCTTATGGTAAGGGATAGGGTTAGAGCTAGGGTAATGGCTAGTGTTAGGGTTAGGTAGAGGTCTAGGATTAGGTTAGGGTTAGGGTTAAAGCTAGGTTTATGTCTCGGATTAGAGCTTGCTTTTCTGTTCACACAGGGCTATGTCTAATGTAAGAACTGGTGTTATGACTAAGGCTAGTTTTAGGATTATGGCTAGGGCTAGGTCTAGTGTTCAGGTTAAGTTTAGTGTTAGTGTGATATTTAGAGCTAGAGTTATGTTAGGGTCTGAGTCAGGGTCAGGATAAGTTCTAGAGAAAGGGTTAGGACTCAAATTAGGGCTAAGGTTAGAGCTACGTATAAGCATAGGTTTTAGTTTAGTTTAAGGATTAGGGTTAAGCTTATGACTCGGTTTTGTTTGGGTGCTAGGGCTAGTGTTAGGGCTAGTTTACCAATTAGCATTAGGGTTAGGGCTAGTGTTAGGGTGAGGTTTAGGCTTAGGATTTGGCTTTGATTTAGCATTAGGGATAGGTGTAGGTTTAGGGCTAGGGCGAAAATAGGAATGGGTTTGGGGCTAGGTTTAGGGCCAGGGTTTGTGTTATGGTAAAGGATAGATTTAGAACTAGAGTTAGTGCTAGGGTGAGAGTTAGGGTTAGGGTTACACTTAGGGTAGGTTTAGAAATAAATTTGTGCTAGGATTAATGCTAGGGTTAGTGTTTTGCTAGGTTAGGGTTACATTTAGAGTTAGGCTTAGATCTAGAGTTAGACTAGGACTAAGGATAGGGCAAGGGTTAGTGCTAGGTTTAGGGCTACGTTTAGAGTTATTGTAAGGGATAGGGTTAGAACGAGGTATAGGGCTAGTGTGATGGTTAGAGTTTGTCTTAGGCTATATTATGATTAGGGTTTGGGATAGGGTTAAATTAAGGTTAGGATTAGGGCAAGGGTTAGTGTTCAGTTTAGGCCTAGTGATAGGGCTAGGATTAGGGTTATGTTTAGGATAAGTGATGGCATTACAGCTATGTTTAGGATAAGGGATGGCATTACAGCTAGGTTTAGAGGTAGGGTGAGGGTTAGAGTAGGTTTAGGGCTAGGCTTAGGGTTAGGGTTATGATTAAGGCTGGGTTTAAGGCCAGGATTAAAGCTAGTGTTTGTTTTAGGTTTGGGGCTAAGATTAGGTCTAGGACTAATATCAGGTCTAGGGTTATGGTTAAATATAATTTTAGGGTTAGGTTTATGGCTACGTATAGTGTAAGGTTTAGGCTTAGGGTTAGGGTCAGATTTAGAACTAGGGGAATTATTAGGGTTCGGGTTAAAGTTAGGGTTTGGTTTAGGTTAGGATTTAGGTTTAGGGCTCAAATTAGCATTAGGGTTAGAGTTAGGGTAATGATATATTTTGGTTTAGGGTTCAGGTTTGGTTTAGGGTAATTGATAGGGTTAGTGTTAGCAATAGGGTTAGGGTTAGGCTTAGGGTTAGCATTAGGTTAAGGGTTATGTTTATAGTAATGGATCGGATTAGAGTTTAGGTTAGAATCAGGGTTATGGTTAGGAATAGGTCTTGAGTTATGGTTAGGGTTAGTTTTAGAACTAGGTTTAGGTTTAGGGTTATGCTTAGTGTAAGGGTGAGGTTTTGAGCTAGGGTTAGTTCTAGGGAGAGGGTTAGTTTTAGGGTAAAATCTAGGGATTGGATTATGATAGGGTTAGTGTTAGGATTAGGGTTAAGGCTAGGGTTTTCGTTAAGGTTGGGTTTAGGGTTAGGGTAATGGATAGGGTTAGATATAGTGTTAGAGTTAGTGTTAGATTTTATTTTAGGTTTAGGATTAGGTCTATGGTTATGCTTAGGTTTATGGTTAGGTTTAGGTTTGAGCTAGGGTTAGGGCTATACCGAGTGTTAAATTTAGGTTTATGTCTAGGGTCAGTTTTCCAGTTAGTGTTAGGTTTAGAGTTAGGGTTTTGGCTAGGATTATCAATAAGTTTAGGGTTAGGGTTATGGGTAGGCGTTGAGCTAGGGTTAGGACTAAGCTGAGGGCCAGGGTTAGGTTAGGGCTAGCGTTAGGATTACTGTTACACTTAGGGATATGTTTAGGCCTTGGTTTAGCTCTGTTTAGTGTTAGTTTTAGGCCTAGGGTAAGGGCTATGGGTAATTTAAGAGCCAGGGTTATGATTAGGCTTGTTTCAGTCTTTGAGTTATGGCTGGGTCTAGAATTAGGTTTAGGATTTGGTTAGAGTCAGGTTTAGAGGTATGTTTAGTGTTAAAGGCAGGATCAGTGATCAGGTTAGAGTTAAAATTATGGTTAATGCCAGATTTAGGACTAGGTTTTGGTCTAGGGGTGGGGGTAGTGTTTGGGTTGGCTTAAGGGTTATTGTAAGGGCTATGGCTATGTTTTTGTTTAGGTCTAGAGGTAAAGTTACAGCTAGATTTTGTATTAGGTTTAGATCTAGGGATAATGGTAGGGTTAGGTTTAGGTATAAGGTTACCATTAGGGGTAGTGTTAGGGTTTGGTTTAGGGTTAGGGTCAGGTTTAGACCTCGGGTTTGTGTTATGGTCAGAATAAGGGTCAGGGTTAGGTTTAGGGTTTTCGATAGGGTTAGAGCTAGAATGAGATCTAGGGTTAGGACTACTAATAAGGTTAATATTTGTTTAGCCTAAGAATTAGGAATAGGTCTAGTGTTACCATTAGGGTTAGGGTTTTGCTTAGGGTAAGGGATAGGGTTAGACATAAGTTTAGGGCTAGGGTTATGGTTATTGTTAGGGTCAAACCTAGGTTTAGGGCTCAGATTAGGGTTAGTTTTTGTGTGAGGTTTAAGGTTAGGGTTAGGGAAATGACAAACATAAGAACTAGGGTTACAATTAAGGTTAGTTTTAGGGTTAGGTTAGGGGTAGGACATTGTTAGGGTTAGGTTTAAAGTTAGGTTAATATTCATAGCTAGAGATAGTGTTATGATATGAGTCAGGTCAGGGTTAGTTTTACAGTTAGGGTTAGGACTCGAATTAGGGCTATGGTTACTGCTAGGGGTTGGTTTAAGTTTAAGGTGCTTTTTAGAGCTAGGGTGAGTGTTAGGATATGAGTCAGGGTCAGGGTTATTTTTAAGATTAAGATTAGGACTTGAATTAGGGCTAGGGTTAGTTCTAGGTAAGTGCTAGTGTTTGGTTTAAGTTAAGATTTAGTGTTAGGCCTGTTCCTCGGTTTTGTTTGAGTGCTATGGTTAAGGTTAGGACTAGTTTTATGATTAGTTTTAGGGTTAGGGCTTGGGTTATGGTTTGGGTTAAGATTAAGGCTGGGTTTACCACTAGCATTAGGGCTAGGTTTTGTGTTAGGTTTATGGCAAGAATTAGGGGTATGGCTAATGTCAGGTCTAGGTTTACAGTTAGGGAGAGTCTTAGGTTTAGGTTTATGGCTAGGTCAAATTTTAGTGTTACGTTTAGGGAAAGGTTTAGAGCTAGGCGTATTATTAGGGTCATGGTCTGTCTTCAGGTTTGGGTTAGGATAAGGTTTAGGTTTAGGGCTCGAATTAGCATTAAGGTTAGAGTTAGCGTTAGGGTAATGGAAAGGGTTAGGATTAGGGTTCAGGTTAGGTTTAGAGTAATGGATATGGTTTTGGTTTCTTATAGGTTTAAGATGAGGCCTAAGGTTAGAATTAGTGTTATGGCATCGTTAGGGTAATTTATAGGGTTAGACCTAGGGTTAGGGCTAGGGTTATGGTTAGGATTAGGGCTAGAGTTAGGGTTAGAGTCAGTGTTAGGGAGAGGGTTAGAGTTAGGATTAGGTTTCTGGAGTGGTTGAGGGTTTGAGCTAGTGTTAGTGCTAGGGTAAGGTTAGTGCTAGGGTTATGGACATGGCTAGTGTTAGGGTTAGGGCTAGAGTTATAATTAGGGTTAGGGAAATAGGTTTAGATGTCAGGTTACAGTTAGGGATAAGTTTACGTTAGCGTTAGGATTAGGTTTAGGGTTAACTTTAGGATGTGTGCTAGCTTAGGGTTAGGATTAGGGTTAGGTTCACTGTTAGTTCTAGGGTTCGGTTTATGTTTAGGTTTAGGGTGTGTTTAGCTTTATTTCTAGTGTTATCATTAGTGTTAAGTTTAGGGTTAGGGTAATGGGTAGGATTTGAGCTAGTATTATGACTAGGGTTCAGGTCAGAATTAGGGCTAGGGTTAGAGTTAGGGTTAGGCCTTCGGTTAGAGTTAGGGTTAGCTTAAGTTTAAGGGTTAGGGATTGAGATAGGGTTAGGGCTAAAGTGAGGGTTAGGGTTACAGTCAGGGCTAGGGTAGGGTTAGGATTAGGGTTAGGGCTAGGGTTAGCTTTAGGTTTAGTGTTATGGTTAAGGTAGTGGATAGAGTTAGAGCTAGGGTTTGGGCTATGGTTAAGGTTAGGATTATGTCTAGGGTTAGGGTGAGGTTTTGGGTTTGGGCTAGGGTTGTATTTGTGGTAAGGTTAAGGGTTTGAGCTAGGGTTAGAGCTCTGATGAGGGTTAGGGTTAGATTTAGGGCTAGGTTTAGTGTTAGAGTTATGCTTAGGGTTAGGTTTAGGGCTACAATTAGGACTAGGTTTTGTATGAGGTTTAGGGCTAGTGTTAGGTGTATTAGTAATTTAAGAGCTAGAGTTATGGTTATGGCTAGATTTAAGGTTTGTCTAGTGTTAGGGTTGGTTTTTGGGTTAGGATAAGGTTTAGAGCTAGGGTTTTTGTTAGGGTAAGTGTCAGGGTTCAGGCTAGGATTAGGTTTAGGGTTAGGTCCAGAAAGTGTACTAGGGTTAGGTCTAGGGGTAGGATTAGTGTTTGGTTTAGGTTAAGGGTTATTGTTAGTGCTAGGACTAGGGTATATTTAGAATTAGGTTTAGGTCGAGGGCTAGTGTTACTGTTAAGTTTAGGTATAGAGTTACTGGTAGGGATAGTGTTAAGTTTCAGATAAGGGTTAGGGTCAGGTTTAAACCTAGCTTTAGTGTTAGAGTCAGAATAAGGGTCAGGGTTAGGGTTAGGGTTTGGGTTTAGTTTAGAGCTAGAATGAGGGCTTGGGTTAAGACAAGTAATAAAGTTAGGGTTGGGGTAGGCTTAAGATTAGTGTTAGGACTAAAGTATCAATAGGGTGAGGGTTTGGCTTAGGGTAACGTATAGGGTTAGAGCTGGGTTAGGACTAGGGATAGGGTTAGGGTTAGGGTTAGGTTTAAAGCTAGGGTTAGGCTTTGGATTAGGGCTAGGTTTTGTGTTAGGTTTAGGGCTATGACTAATGTAAGGACTGGCATTACAATTAGGGCTAGATTTAGGTTTAGCTTTAGGGTGAGATGTAGTGTTAGGATTAGCTTTAGGGATAGGGTGATGTGTAGAGCTAGGGTCAGTTTTATGGTCAGAGTCAGGGTTAGTATTAGTTCTAAGGTTAGGGTTAGAAATTGAATTAGGGCTAGGGTTAGGGCTAGGTGTAGGTTTAGGCTACGGTTTAGGTTAAGTGTTAGGGTCAGTGCTATGGCTCGGTTTTGCTTGAGGGCTAGGGCTAGGGTTAGGGCTAGTTTTCAAATTAGTGTTAGGGTTAGAGCTAGTCTTAGGGTATGGTTTAGGCTTATGGTTAGGGTTAGATTTATAGTTAGGGTTAAATCTAGTTTATGGCGAGGGTTTGGGCTAGGGTTTGGTTTATCATAAGGGATAGGGTTAGTTCTAGGGATAGGGCTAGGGCAAGAGTTAGAGTTAGTCTTAGGGTTAGGGTTTGGTAGGGTTAGGTTTAGGGTTTTATTAGGGCTAGGTTTAGAGCTAGGATTAGTATTAACGCTAAGCCTAGGTTTAGAGCTAGAGTTAGGGTTATGGTTATGGTTAGGCATGATGTTATTGCTAGGTTTAGAACTAGGCGAGGGTTAAAATTAGGGTTAGGGCTAGTGTTAGGGTTATGGTTAGGATTAATGCTAAGTTTAGAGTTTGGATTGGGGCTAGGGTTTGTGTTAGGGTTAGGGCTTCATTAGTGCTGGGGCTAATGTCAGGTATAGGATTATGGCTAGAGATAGTTTTAGGGTTAGTTTTATGGATAGGTATAGTGTAAGTGTTAAGTTAAGGTTTAGGGTAAGGTTTAGAGCTAGGGTCATTAATAGGGTAAGGTACAGGTTTCCGGGTTGGATTAGGTTTATGTTGAAGGTTAGGGCTCAAATTAGTGTTAAAGTTAAGGTTAGGATTAGTTTTATGGATATGGTTAGGTTTAGGATTCAGGTTATTTTTAGTGTAATGGATAGGTTTGAGTTAGGAATAGGGTTAGGGTTATCCTAGGGTTAGCATTAGGATCAGGGTTAAGATAATGATAGGATTAGAGGTAGGTTTAGGGCTAGGGTTATTGTTAGGATTAGGGTTAGGGTTAGTGTTCGGCTTTGGGTTATTGCAAGGATTAGGGTTAGCATTAGATTTAGGGTAAGTGTTAGAGCTAGGGTTACGGTTATTGTTAGTATTAAAGCTAGTGTTAGGGCACCGAATAGGATAGGTTTGGGGTTAGGTTACTGCTAGGTAACCTAGGGGTACAGCTAATGTAAGAACTAGGGTTAAAATTAGGGCTAGTTTTAGTGTTAGGGTTAGGGCTAGGTCTAGTGTTTGGGTTTGGTTTAGGTTTTGGATGATGTTTAGAGATAGAGTTAGTGTAGGGTCAGAGTAAGGGTCAGAGTTAGTTTTAGGGTTAGGGATAGGACTCAAATTAGAGCTAGGTTTAGGGTTAGGTATAGGCTCAGGGTTTGGTTTAGGTTAAATGTTAGGGTTAGGGCTATGGTTCTGTTTTGTTGTAGGGCTTGGGGTAGGTTACAACTAGTTTTAGGATTAATGTTAGTGTTACAGCTTGTGTTAGTGAGAGATTAAGGCTTAGGATTAGGGTTACATTTAGAGTTTGGATTAGATGTAGAATTAGGGCTTGGGCTTGGGTTGTGGCTAAGGTTAGGGCAAGTTTTAGGGTTATGGTAAGGGTTGGGGTTAGAACTAGGAATAGGACTAGGGCAAGAGTTAGAGTTAGTCTTAGGGCTAGGGTTAGGTTAGGTTTAGTGCTAAATTAGGGCTAGGATTTGGTCTAGGGTTTATGCTAGGGTTAGGCCTAGTTTTAGGCTTAGGTTTAGGTTTAGGGATAGGGTTAGGTTTAGAGGAAGGGATGGGGTTAGAGCTAGTGTTAGGGCTAGGTCGATGGTTAGAATTATGGTTAGGTTAGGATTATGTTTTGGGTTAGTAATAAGGCTAGGTTTAGGGCTAGAATGAGGGCTAGGGTTTGTTTTAGGGTTATGGCAAGAATTAGAGCTAGGGCTAGTGTCAGGTCTAGAGTTACGGTTAGGGATAGATTGAGGGTTAGATTTTTAGCTAGGTCTAGGGTAAGGGTTAGGTTAGAGCTGGGGGGGTATTATTAGGGTTAGAATCAGGTTTTGGGTTTTGTTTAGGTTAGGGTTTAGGATTAGAGCTCAAATTAGCATTAGGGTTAGGGATATGGTATGATAGGGTTAGGTTGAGGGTAATTGGTAGTGTTAGAGTTAGTGAAAAGGTTAGGTTTAGGCCTAGGGTTAGCATTAGGTTAAGGTTTATGTTTATGGTAATGGAGCAGGTTAGAACTAGGGTTAGGGCAAGGGTTAGGGCAAGGGTTATGGTTAGTATTAGGGCTTGAGTTAGGTTTAGGGTTAGGGTTAGGCCCAGGAATAGCGTTAGGTTTAGGTTTAGGGTACGGTTTAGGGTTTGAGCTAGGGTTAGCACTAGGGCGAATGTTAGGTTTAGGGTTAGGCCTAGGTTATAGTTACGGTTAGGGTCAAGGTTAGTGTTAGGAATAGGGCTAGGGTTATCATTAGGTTTAGGGTATTGGATAGGGTTTGATGTCGGGTTAGGGTTAAGGTTAGTATTAGGTTTTGGCTTAAGGGTAGTGTTAGGGATAGGTGTAGGGTTAGGTTTAGGGTAATGGTTAGGGTTTGAGCTAGGGTTGGGTCTATGACAAGGTTTAGGTTTATGACTATGTCTTGGGTTAGGTTTAGGGTAGATTTAGGGTTAGGGCTAGGGTTATCATTGGGGTTAGGGTTAGGGTAATGGGCAGGGTTAGAGCTAGAGTTATGGCTAGGGTTAAGATTAGGATTAGGGCTAGAGTTAAGGTTAGGGTTATTTTTAGGTCAAGGGTTACTGTTAGCGTTAGGTTATATTTAAGGGTTAGGGATTGAGCTAGGATTTGTACTAGGACGAGGTTTAGGTTTAGAGTCAGGGTTAGGGTTAAGGCAGGGGTTAGCATTAGGGTTAGGGTTATGGTTAGGGAAATGGATAGAGTTAGAGGTAGGGTTTGGCTTAATGTTATGGCTAGTTTTAGCTTTAGTGATATTGCTAGGTCTAGGTTAGGGTTAGGTTTTGGGTTAGAAAAAGGTTTCAAGCTAAGGTTTGTGTTAGGGTAAAGGTCAATGTTTGTGTTAGGGTTAGGTTTATGATTAGTTAGGTCCAGCATTAGGACTAGGGTTATGTCTAGGGGTAGGGTTAGAGTTTGGGTTAGGTTAAGGGTTATTGTTAGGGCTAGGGCTAGGTTTTTGTTTAGGGCCAGGGCTGGAGTTATCGGTAGATGAAGGATTAGGTGTAGATCTAGGTCTAGTGTTAGGGTTAGGTATAGGTATAGGTTACAGGTAGTGCCAATATTAGGGGTTGGTTTAGGGTTAGGATCAGGTTTAGACCTATGGTTAGTATTAGGGTCAGAATAAAGGTCAGGGTTAGATTTAGGGTTTTGGATAGTGATAGAGCTAGATTGAGAGCTAGTGTTAGGACTAGTAATAGAGTTAGTGTTTGGGTTAGGCTAAGGATTAGGTTAAAACTAGATAGATTTAGGGTTAGAGTTTGGCTTAGGGTAAGGGACAGGGTTAGTACTAGGGTTAGGGCTAGGCTTAGGGTGAGGGTTAAGGTTAGGGTTAGGGCTAGGGTTAGAATTAAAGCTAGTGTAGGGCTCGGATTAGGGCTAGGTTTTGTGTTAGCTTTAGGTCTATGGCTAATGCAAGAACTAGGGTTACAATTAGGGCTAGTTTTAGGGTTATTGTTATGTCTATGTCTAGTATTAGGTTAGCTTTAGCGTTAAAGTTATGTTTAGGATAATGGATAGGTTAGGGTTAGCGAATGTGTTAGGGTTAGGCTGAGGGTTAGCATTAGGGTTAGGGTTCACATTAGGGTATTGGATAGGGTTAGAGCTAGGGTTAGGGCTAGGGTATTGGTTAGGGTTAGGGCTAGGATTTGGGTTAAGTTTAGGGTTAGTGTAAGAATTAAATTTAGGGTTAGGTTTAGGGTAAGGATTAGAGCTACATTTAGCGTTAGAGATAGGGTTAAAGCTAGGGTTTGGGCTCACATTAGGGTTAGGTTTGGGGGTTACATTAGGGCTAGTGTTAGTGATATGGCTAATCTAAGAACTAGGGTTATGATTAGGGCTAATTTTAGGGTTAGAGTTAGGGCTAAGTCTAGTTTTAGGATTAGGTTTAAGTTTAGGGTGATGTTTTGAGCTAGGGTTAGTGTTAGGTTCAGAGTCAGGTTCAGGTTAGTTTTAGGTTAGGGATAGGACTTGAATTAGGGGTAGGCTTAGGACTAGATGTAGGGTTAGGATTGGGTTAAAGTTAAGGATGAGGGTTAGTGCTATAGCTCGGCTATGTTTTAGGTCTAAGGCTAAGGTTATGTTAAGGGATAGGGTTAGAATTAGAAATAGGGCTAGGCGAGAGTTAGATTTAGTCTTAAGGCTAGGGTTAGGGTTAGGGTTAGGATTAGGGCTAAACTAGGACTAGGATTAGGTCCAAGATTAGTGTTGGGGTTAGGCCTAATTTTATGTCTATGTTTAGGGTTAGGTTTAGGGTTAGGTTTAGGGGGAGAGATGGGGTTATAGCTAGCTTTAGGGCTAGGGCAATGATTAGAATTAGGTTTAGGGATATGGTTGGGATTGTGTTAGGATTAAGCCTAGATTTGTTGTTAGGATGAGGGCTATGGTTTTTGTTAGGTTTAGGGAAAATTTTAGGGATAGGGATAATGTCAGGTTTTAGGGTTATGGCTAGGGGTAGTTATAGGGTTAGTTTCATGGTTAGGTCTTGTATAAGAGTTAGGTTTAGGGTAAGGGTCAATTTTGGAATTAGTTTTGGGAATTAGTTATGGTTAGAGCTAGAATGAGGGCTAAGTTTAGGACTACTAATAGAGTTAGGGTATGGGTTAAAGTAAGGATTAGGGTTAACACTAGTGTTAGCATTTGGGTTAGGGTTAACTTAGGGTAAGTGATACGGTTAGAGCTAGGATTAGGGCTATGTGCAGTGTTAGGGTTAGGGCTAGTGTTAGAGTTACTGTAAGGTTTAAAGCTAGGGTTATGTCTGAGTTTAGAGCTAGGTTTTTGTTAGAGTTAGGGCTAGGTTTAAAGTTACAGCCAATGTACGGTCTAGGGTTATGATTTGGGCTAGTTATAGGATTAGGGTTAGTACCAGGTCTAGTGTTAGGGTTAGAGTTAGGGTTAGGGTGATGTTTAGAGCTAGAGTTAGTGTAAGGGTCAAATTCAAGGTCATGGTAAGTTTTAGGGTTAGGTTTGGGACTCAAATTAGGGCTAGGTGTAGGGTTACATTTTGGTTTAGTTTAAGTTTTAAAGTTAGGGCTATGGCTCACTTTTGTTTTAGGGCTAGGGCTATGGTTAGTACTAGCTTTAGGATTAGTGTTAGGTTTAGAGCTAGTGTTAGGGTTAGGTTTAGGCTTAGGGTTAGAGTTATATTTAGAGTTAGGATTAGATCTAGGGTTAGGTCTAGGGCTAAGGATAGGGCTAACGTTAGATCTAGGTTTATGGCTAAACTTAGTGTTATTGTAAGGGATAGGGTTAGAGCTAGGGATAGGGCTAGGGCAAAAGTGAGAGTTAGTCTTAGGGCTAGGCTTAGGGTTTGGGTTAGGTATAGGTCTTAATTAGGGCTAGGAATAGGGCTAGGTTTATGGTTATGTTTAGGGCATGAGTTAGTTTTAGGCTTAGAGTTAGGTTTGGTGTAAGTGATGGAGTTAGAGCTAGGTTCTGGGCTAGGGCAAAGGTTAGAATTAGGGTTAGGGCTAGGGTTTCGTTAGAGTTATGATTAAGGCTGGGTTTAGGGCTAGAATAAAGGCTAGGGTGTTAGGGATAGGTCTAGGGTTACCATTAGGGTTAGGGTTTCACTTAGGGTAAAGGATAGGGTTAGAGTTAGGTTAGGGCTAGAGTTAGAATTAGGGCTAGGTTAAACCTAGGTTTAGGGCTCAGATTAGGGCTAGTTTTTGTGTTAGCATGAGGGCTAGGGTTAGGGCAATCTCTAATGTAAGAACTAGGGTTACAATTAGTGTTAGTTTTATGGTTAAGTTTAGGGGTAGGTCTAGTGTTAGGGTTAGGTTTAAGGTTAGGGTGATATTTAGAGCTAGGGTTAGTGTTACAATATGAGTCAGGGTCAGGGATGGAGTTAGGACTCAATTAAGGTCTATAGTTACTGTTAGATTTTGGTTTAAGGTTAGGATGGTGTTTAGAGCTAGGGTGAGTTTAGGATATGAGTCAGGGTCAGGGTTAGTTTTGAGATTGCTGTTAGGACTCGAATTAAGGCTAGGGTTAGGTATAGGTATAGTGTTAGTGTTCAGTTTAAGTTAAGGTTTAGGGATAGGGTATTGCTCGGTTTTGTATTACTGCTACGGTTAGTGTTAGTGCTATTTTTTCCAGATTAGCATTAGGGTTAGGGTTAATGTTAGTGTTAGGTTTAGGGTTAGGCTTAGGGTTAAAGTTAGATTTAGAGTTAGGGTTAGATATAGGGTTAGGGCTAGGACTATAAATAGAGCAAGTGTTAGGACTAGGGTTAGGGCTAGGGTTAGGGTTATGGTAAGGGATATGTTTAGAACTAGTGATAGGGCTAGTTTGAGAATTAGAGTTTGTCTTCAGGCTAAGGTTAGGGTTAGGGTTAGGGATAGGCCTAAATTAGGGCTAGGATTAGGGTTAAGGTTAGTGGTCAGTTTAAGGATACAGTTAGGTTTAGATTTAGGATTAAGTGTAGGGTAAGGGATGGGTTATAGCTAGGTTTAGAGGTAGAATGGTGTCTAGAATTAGGGTTAGTACTATGGATAGGGTTAGGATATTGATTAAGCCTATGTTTAGGGCTAGGATGAGGGCTAGGGTTTGTTTTAGGGTTAGGGCTAGGATTCGAGGTATGGGTAATTTCAGATCTAGATTTATGTATAAAGATAGTTTTAGGGTTAGGATTAGGGCTACATCTAGTGTAAGGTTTAGGTTTAGGGTTAGGGTCAAGATTAGGGCTAGGCTTATTATTAAGGTCAAGGTCTTGGTTAGGGTTTGAGATAGGTTAAGGCTTAAAGGTAGGGATAAAATTAGCATTAGGGTTAAGGTTAGGGTAATAATAGGCTTAGTATTAGGGTTCATGTTAGATTTAGTGAAATGGATAGGATGGGATTAGAGATAGCATTAGGTATAGGCCTAGGGTTAGCATTAGGGTTAGGGTTATGATAGTGGATAGGGTTAGAGCTAGGTTTAGGGCTAGGGTTATGGTTATGATTAGGGCTAGGGTTAGGGTTAGGGTTAAAGCTCAGTTTAGGGCTAGGTTTTGGGTTAAGTTAGTGCTAGGGTTAGGGTTACGGCTAATGTAATTACAAGGTTTACAATTAGGGCTAATTTAAGGTTAAGATTAGGGCTAGGTTTAGTGTTAGGGTCAGGGTGATGTTTAGAGCTAGGGTCAGTGTTAGTGTCAGAGTCAGGGTCAGGATTAGTTTTAGGGTTCGGCTTAAATCTTGAATTAGGGCTAGGGTTAGGGGTACATGTAAGGTTAGGGTTTGGTTAGTTTAAGGGTTAGGGTTAGAGCTATGTCTCAGTTTTGCTTTAGCGCTAGGGCTAAGGTTAGGGCTAGTTTTAGGATTAATGTTAGGGTTAGGGCAAGTGTTAGGGTTAGGCTTAAGCTTCGGATTAGGGTTAGATTTAAAGTGAGATTTTTATCTAAGGTAAGTGCTAGGGCTATGGATAGGGCAAGGGTTAGAATTAGGTTTAGGGCTAGGGTTATGGTTATGGTAAGGGATAGGGTTACAACTAGTGATAGGATAGTGTGAGATTTAGAGTTATTGTTAGGTGTAGGGTTAGGGTTAGGGATAGGACAAAATCATGGCTAAGATTAGGGCTAGGGTTAGTATTATGGTTAGGGCTTCATTTAGGGTTAGGGTTAGGATTAAGGCTAGGTTTAGAGCTTGGATTGGACTTGAGTGTTTGTTAGGGTTAGGGCTAGGATCAGGGCTAGGGCTAATGTCAGCTCTAGGGTTACATTTGAGGATAGTTTTAGGATTAGATTTATGGCTAGGGCTAGGGTAAGGGTCACGTTTGGAGCTAGGGAAATTATTAGGGTCAGGATCAGGCTTAGAGTTTAGTTGAGGTTAGGGTTTAGGTTTAGGTTTAGGGTAATTGATAGGGTTAGGGTTAGTGACAGGGTTAGTGTTAGGCCTGGGATTAGCATAGGGTAAGGGTAATTGTTAGGATAATTGATAGGGTTAGAACTAAGTTTAGGGCTAGGGTTATGGTTAGGAATAGATCTTGAGTTAGGGTTAGAGTTAGGGTTAGTTTTGGGGTAATTTTTAGGGTTTGGGTTAGGGTTAGTAATAGGGTTAGTGTTAGGCCTAGGGTTAACATTAGGGTAAGGGTAATCATTAGGATAATGGATAGTGTTAGAGCTAATTTTACGGCTAGGGTTATGGTTAGGAATTGGTCTTGAGTTAGGGTTTGGGTAAGGGTTAGAACTAGGGTTAGGTTTATGGTTATGTTTGGCATAAGGGTTAGGTTTCGATCTAGGGTTAGGGCTAGGGTGAGGGTTAGGATTAGAATTAGGTCTAGGGATAAGAGTACAGTATGGTTAGGGTTAGAGTTAGTATTAGGGCTAGCGTCATAATTAGGGTTAGTTTTACATTAATGGATATGGTTAGATGTAGGTATAGGGTTATGGTTAGTGTTAGATTGAGGTTTAGGCTTAGGTTTAGGACTATGATTATGTTTAGGTTTATGGTACAAGTTAGGGTTTGAGCTAGGGTTAGGTCTATGGTGAGTGTGAGGTTTAGGGTTGGGTCTAGGGTTAGTTTTCTGGTTAGGTTTAGGAATAAGTTTAGGCCTAGGGTTATCAATAGAGTTAGGGTTAGGTTTAGGGTAATGGGTAGATTTAGAGCTGGGTTTTGGGCTAGAGTTAAGGTTAGAATTAGGACTAGGGTTAGGCGTGGCTTTATATTTAGGGTAAGGGTTAGGCTTTTAGCTAGTGTTAAGACTAATCAAGGGTTAGGTTAGGATAAAGGATAGGGTTAGGGTTAGGATTATGCTTAGGGCTAGGTTTAGGCCTAGGATTACCTCTAGGTTTGTGTTAGGTTTAGGCCTAGTGTTAGGGCTGTGTGTAACATAAGAGCTATAGTAATGATTATGGCTAGATTTAGAGTTAGGGTTATGGCTAGGTCTAATATTAGGTTTAGATATTTGGTTATGGTCAGGTTTAGAGATAGGTTTACTCTTAAAAGCAGGGTCAGTGTTCGGGTTAGAGTTAGAGTTAGGGTTACAGCCAGAATTAAGACTAGGTTTAGGTCTAGGGGTAGGGTTAGTGTTTGTATTACGGATATAGTTAGGGTTAGGGTTTGGATTAGGGCTAGAAATCCTAGCTTAGGGTAAGGTTAGGGTTAGGTTTAGGCTAAAGTTTAGGTTTTGAATTAGGGTTAGTCCTAGGGTGAGGGTTAGGTTTAGTGTTTTTCTAGGGTTAGGGTTATAGTATGGTCAGGGTCAGGTTTAGGGTTAGGGCTAGGGTTTTCATTAGGGTTAGGGTTACGTTTAGGGTAATAGATTGGGTTAGATGTAAGGTTAGTTTTAGGGTTAATTTTAGTTTCAGGGCTACATTTACTACTGGGTTTAGGGTAAGGGTCAGAATTTGAGCTAGTGTTAGGACTAAGGTGAGAGTTAGGGTGAGGGTTAAGACTAGGGTTAGGGTTAAGGTTATGCTTCAGGTAGGATTAGGCTTCAGATTAGGGTTAGATTTTGTGTTAGGTTTAGGCCTAGGGTTAGTGCTATTGGTAATGTAAGATCTAGGGTTCTAATTAGGGTAGTTTTAGGGTTAGGGTTATGGCTAGGTATAGTGTTAGGTTTAGTTTTTGGTTTAGGGTCAGGGTTAGAGCTAGGTTTAGTGTTAATGTTAGGGTCAGTGTTCAGGTTAGAGTTGGGGTTAGGGTAAAAGCCAGAATTAGGACTAGGTTTAGGTTTAGGGATAGTGTTAATATTTGCTTTAGGTTAGGGGTTATTTTAGAGCTAGGACTAAGTTTTTGTTTAGAGTTATTGCTAGATTTAGGATTCGGTTTAACTCTAGGGCTAGTGTTAGGCATAGGTTTAGGTAAAAGATTACTGGTAGGGCTAGTTTCAGGGTTCAGTTTAGGGTAAGGGTCAGGTTTAGGCGTATAATTAGTGTTAGGGTCAGAATAAGAGTGAAAATTAGGGTTAGGTTTTGGGTTAGAGTTAGAGCTACAATGAGAGTTTTGGTTAGAACTAGTACTAGGTTTAGGGTTTGGATTAGGCTACGGATTAGGATTATGACTTGGGTTAGCGTTATGGATAGGATTTGGCTTACGGTATGGGATACGGTTAGAGCTAGGGT